>NC_134486.1:61638567-61916067 GCF_040206685.1 Ascaphus truei
TGAGACCTCTGGAGACCACCTGTGGGTCTACTCGGGTATCTCACGGGTACCAGGCTGGTGGTTCCACGGGTGACACATGCGGGGATGAAGCGGTGGCCTCACATCTGTGGGGGCACCGCGGACCCGTACTCTGCGGGGATGAAGCTGTGTGGTCCCACTTCTGTGGGGGCACCATGGACCCATAGTCTGTGGGGATGAAGCTGTGTGGTCCCACTTCTGTGGGGGCACCGCCGACCCGTAGGTGCGGGGATGAAGATGTGTGGTCCCACTTCTGTGGGGGCACCACAGACCCGTAGTGAGCACCCGTGAGTTCCCCAGACCCCCGTGGGAACCACCCGAGTCCCAGCAGACACCTGTGGGTCTGACCCGGGGCTCCCAGACATCCTTGGGCCTACCGTGGGGACCCAATTGTGGCCCACGGTGACCCAAGGAGACCACCTGGGGGCCATGGCGCTGGCGGGACCTACCAACAGGCCTCCAGAACCTGTTTGAAAAGGGCTGCTGGTACCCTGTAGGTCTGTCAGGTGCCCCGCCAGCCCACCGGGGACTCGCGTGGGGCTGCGTTATGAACCCTGTATGTAAAAGGATAAATCTTGTATTTATGGGGGGGCACAGGGGGTGGGTAATGTATTTAATAAATATAATGATGTTTATTATGTATCACTGTATTGTTTTTATTGTGGGTACTGGGGGTGGGGGGGTATGTGGGTAGGCCTCCCTTGTGGGTAGTGGGTGAGGGTGGTTAGGCCACATGGGGTGGGGGGTTAGTGTGGGAGGGTATGTAGGCATCCCGAGTGGTGGGTGAGGGTGGGTTAACCCCTTAATGACTGTAGCGGTTAATAACCGCTATGGTGATTAAGGGGTTAGGGGACATTACATTGGATGTTTTCATTATTGTGTCTGTTTTGCAGCAGCGGTCGGGGCCATGGGAAGGATGAAGAGGAGGATGGCCTTCATCGTGGCAGCCGGACATGGGTGGTGAGTACTATATGTATTTAATATATTTATTGTTGTTTATGTATTTTAAATACACAGGGGGTGTATGTTGTTTATTGCAATGTTTATTGGGGGCAAATGTCCCCAATAAACATGCAATTCTGCCTTAACTCCTTCATTGCCTTAGCGGCTATCCGCTATGGTAATGAAGCAGCATTTATGTATTTTAATAATATTGTGCGGAAGCAGGGGGCCCCCTGAGCTGAACCGCATTAATTTGTGGCTCAGAGACCCCCTGCTTCCCGAGTTATAGGCCCCGGTTTGGGGCATCGGTTACAGTGTCGCCGCCATATTTATAGCGGGCACGTCGCGAATGGGACGCTATAAAGATGGCGGCGACACTGCCACCAGATGACACATTCCGGGGCCTGTAACTCGGGAAGCAGAGGGTCCCTGGTCCACAAAGTGATGCGGTTCAGCTCGGGGGACCCCCTGCTCACTGTACAGTATTATTAAATAAATATTCATGCTGCTTCGTTACCGTAGCAGATACCCGCAAAGGTAAGGAACGAGTCTTTATTGATATGTGTGTTTTATTCATAGTGTAGATGTGCAGAGGGTCTCCGGAGCTGAACCGCTTTGGTTTTAGGTCCGGGGACCCCCTGCTTCCCGAGATACAGGCCCCTTTAGGGGGTGCCGGTATCCCTCTGCTTTGTTTACATGCCGCAGTCACGTTATCGGGACCTTTAAATGCAGAGGGATACCGGCACCTCATAAAGGGGCCTGTATCTCGGGAAGCAGGGGGTCCCCGGACCTGAAATCAATGCAGTTCAGCTCCGGAGACCCCCTGCACATGTACACTATCAATAAAAGTTGTTTATAAATACTTTATTTGTTGCCGATGTTTGCGCTGAGAGAGCGGCTTGTCTCTCTCTGCTGCAAACATGTATCGGCAGACAAGGCTTATCGGAAGGCTTATCGGGAGCCAGGCTGTTTCAGCACAGGCTCATCGGCAGCTTTGCTTTCGCAGTGATTCGGCAGGGATCGGAAGGATTCGGCCCTTACTGAATACCGCGAGGGCAAATCGCCAAAAAAAAACCTATCCGCCACCTATCCGCCACACTTGCCGAAAAGATTTTATTGGGGCTTACTGCATCGAGCCCTATGTGTGACACCTGCTATTTCCAACACACTTAGGACTTAGAAGATACAAGGTAGCGGACACAATATTTCATCAGTAGAGAGGTGTGAAGAGAGATTTGAAAGGCGGTGCAGCTGCCTTGGAGGGAAAAAGTAAAGACCGGACTGCTATCTTCTCGGTACAAAAAGATTTATTGAGGGCACATTAAAAGTAGCAACTTGCTACTTTTAATGTGCCCTCAATAAATCTTTTTGTAATCTCTTGCTTCTTTTAATGTGCCCTCAATAAATCTTTTTGTAAAATCTCTTGCTACTTTTAATGTGCCCTCAATAAATCTTTTTGTACCGAGAAGATAGCAGTCCGGTCTTTACTTTTTCCCTCCAAGGCAGCTGCACCGCCTTTCAAACCTCTCTTCACGCTGAATTCTCCTGGTAAGAGCACGCCGACAGCACCCAGAGTCCCACGGCGCAATGAGTGAGTAACCACTACACCATTATACACCTGTTATGTGTTTAACTAAACGTGGCTATCAAGCTACAAGCACTTTGCAAGTTCATATAAGATCTACCTGATATACAAGGCTATTGAACCTGCATATGAAGTGGTGGGATTTAAGTGGTGAACAACATGGGACTATACCTCAACGGGTTAAATCAGGCTGTTTATAGAGTGGGATCAAGTGCTATACTTTGCACACCTGTACATAGACACTTCTGGTTAGCCTCGCAGGGGGTTAATTCTCCCACCTTCCTCTGATAAAAAGAGAGGTGCATGGTGAGACATGTGACCATTCGGGGGGAGGACAAATGGGCAGGGAGCAACCGTAATAGTGTGGGATGTCTTCCCCAATACTGATCACATACTACAGGGTGGGCGAGAAGGGAGAGGAATAGAAGTAGAAGCCCATGTAACAATAAAAAAAAGTTTATGTTGATTTTTCATTGTTGTTTTGTTTATGTACTGTATTTATCAAAATTAATATTGTTTCATGAAAGCGGTTTTTAAATAAAGGAGGGGATCTTGGTACTGCTGGATAAGCCAAAAACCTCCAAGGGACACAAATGCCAAAAACACAAAATCACTGTAAAGGGCTTGTGTCCAAAAAGGTTAATTTAGGGTTTAGGTATGTTCTGAATTCATATACTCAACCACCCTTAGACGTATATATATATATAGATACACACAAGATGCGGCTATATATACTGTATACTGTATATATATATGTGTAACGGTTTTCTTAGCCCACTCAATCTCACATTGGCCCCTGTGGTCTACTGGCCCCATTACATGTCTGTATGTCGTGTGGTGCACCTGCTGGCTTACAGGACTCCTGAGTCTCCCACTAGGTTGGTATGGGGATATCAGCACGACAGGCATCTGAGGTAGTGTGATCTGAGCCTTACTCACATACGATGCAGCGCCTCCACCCCATCAGGATCTCTGCGGCTGCAGGGAGAAGTGTCTGATGGGGACCTCCTTCTGGGTGCCTCCTTCTGTGTAATAACTTCACTCCCACGCAGCAAGGATCTTGTGAAACTGGGCATCTTTATTGCATGTTCAGGCAGACTGCCTGTGACAGGGTAAATAAAAGCCACTAGCTATATGCCTGGAAAACCTATGTCTAGTCTGAAGTGCAGCAGTGACTAGGTTAACTTCAGCTGGGAACCTCAGGACAATTAGTTGGATCCCAGCTGCCTAATCAAGGTGTGTTAAAACCCCAGGCTGTAGACACATGGGTGCCTGCTGTTGAGGAGGGAGGAGTAAGCTACTGAAGAGATTACTGAAACAAGGTCTGTTAGCAAAGTAGATAGATTATGAACTGTATGTCCCCTGCATAGAAATTGTAGCTGCCTTATTTTTAGACTGTCTGCTAAAGAGAAACTGTTTTGTTTGGTCTGCTGAAGAAAAGCCATTTTTTCTTTTGTTTGCTGATGAAAAGCTATTTTTGTTTTTGTGTGCTGTATATCTTTTAAGGCTAAATAAATAAGCCTTGTCAAGAAACCCGCGTGTGTAGTTGCATGTACCCTGCAACATATGGTGTTCAGAAGTGAGATTTTCTAAAGGCTCCTGCAGTTAAAGGGCCACACACACAAGAATGGAAGAAATGTTGAAAGAGTTTCTGTGCGAGCAGACCAGACAGCAGGGACAGTTAATGCAGGAGCAGGCCCGGCTGAAAGCGGAAAGAGATGAAAGACTACAGGAAGCACAAGATGAGTGGATTGCCAAGCTGCTGACCCATTTCCAAGGGTCTGCCAGTCTACAACTTGCAAACAGACCCCCGATACTCCTGAGGAAAATGGCGCCGAACGAGGATCCAGAGGTTTTTTTACTGAAATTTGAAAGAGTTGCCAAAGCTCAGGGCTGGGCTACAGATCGCTGGGCAACTGCTTTGGCCCCGCTCCTCATAGGAGAAGCCCAGGCCTCATATCAGGGTCTCCCAGCTGATCAGGCAATGGACTACCGACAAGTAAAAGCCACCATACTGGATCGCTTAGGTCTGACCCCAGAGACCTACCGGCAGCAGTTCCGGAACATGAAGTACACCACTAAGATGAGACCCCGGGTCCTCGCTCAGCGATTATTGGACTTGTGAATGCACTGGATACAACCAGAGGAGTGCACTAAGGAGGCAATTCTGGAGCAGGTGGTTTTGGAACTATTTCTACAAATAAGACCCCCTTCCGCACGCTCGTGGGTAAAACGCCACGCTGCTGAAACCCTAGCTTTGGCGGTCCGACTCATGGAGAACTTCCTTGGGGCTGAGCAGCAGGCGAGTGTCCTGGACCCGACTCCACCAGCACTTGCGGACGCCCAAAGAGGGAGGTCGGATCAATGGGGAACCTACGGCACGTCCATACGCAACCGCTAAGTCCAACGGAAGGAGCAGTCATTCCAGCAAGGACGGAGTCCAAATGCTGGTCCCTGCTGAAACCCTCTTCTCCTTCCGGATGTCGGCTCATCGCAAAATGAGAGGAACTTCCGAGGACGTTGCCCACAGGACCCACCAGATGCCTGGTCTCCAGTAACCGGTCCAGCGGAGCACTATCCACAGCCCCCTCCTGCGAGGGAACCCTCTCCATGTTCCGCCTGCGGAGAACAAGGCCACCGGTATGTTGAATGTCCACAGATGGATTGTTCATTCAGCAGAACCGTTGCGTCGGCCTTTACTGGGGAAACTTACAAGCCCTGGCTACTTCCAGCCCTGATTGGGGGAAAAAACGTCCAGGCCCTTGTAGATTCGGGCTCTGGGAAAACTCTGGTACTCCAGGAACTGTTACCGCCTAACGTGTGTTCTTTTGACTCCCCATGGAGCATATAATGTATACACGGCGATGTAAAACGCTATCCGACCGCCAAAATCCGGCTACAGGTAAAAGGTCAGGAGGCTTACCTCGAAGTAGGAATCGCTCCTTGGCTCCCTCCCCCTTTTGTGCTCGGGACTGGCCTTTCTTTTCGGACCTAATGGCCCCAGTCTTTCACGAGGAACCTCCTTCTAGGGCTCAGGAGAACCCTGGCAAACTGTTCCCCTTCTCAGCAGACCTTATTCCCAGTAGACACCGGGTTCAAAAGACTCGGAAGCAAAGGCGCTCGGACAAACAGGACTGGTTGCAGAAATCTGGGTCTCAAGGTGACCATTCCAGTAGTCAGAGGTCACAAGTGATGGCTGGGGATGGCCAGAGGGAGGGAGATATGGGCCCTGGAGATTTACCAGACCTGTACCTCCCTGACTTTTGCCAGAAGCAAAGGGAAGACCCAGTCCTTGCTAGACAGTATGACAAGGTGGTGAAAATTGATGAGCAGATTGTAGATGCACAGGGGGTGATAGTGTTCCCCCATTTTGAGCTATCAAATGATATCCTATATAGGGTGAATAAGCAGACATAAACAGGGGAGGTCACCAGACAGATATTGGTTCCCAAGGCGTTTGTTAAATCTGTGTTAACTCTAGCCCATACTGTCCCTTGGGGTGGTCACCAGGGCAGGGATAAAACATTGGACCATATTTCATCCCTATTCTATTGGCCAGGGATGCATAGTGATATTGCTAAGCTATGTGCGGCATGTCCGGAGTGCCAGCTAACTAGTCAAAAAGGACAAAAAACAGCCCCTTTGGTTCCTCTACACTTGGTGTCAGTTCCCTTTGATAGGATTGGGGTAGACTTGGTAGGACCTCTAGAACCTTCTGCGAAAGGACACAGGTTTATCCTTGTAATAGTTGATTATGCAACAAGATATCCTGAGGCGTTCCCCCTGAGAAAAGCAACGGCGAACAAGTAGCCAACAAGTTGTTGGAACTGTTCTCACCGGTTAGACTTCCCCAGGTTGTGTTGACAGACCAAGGTACAAATTTCATGGCTAAACTGATGCAGGATATCTTAAAGTTACTAGAGGTCAAGTCTGTTCGGACATCGGTCTACCATCCACAGAATGACGGATTGGTGGAAAGATTTAACCAAACTCTAAAAGGGATGCTGAGGAAATTTGTAGATTCAGAGAAGAGAGCCTGGGATGAACTTCTCCCTTTACTGCTGTTTGCAGTGCGGGAAGTTTCCCAGGCCTCCACGGGATTCTCTCCATTTGAATTGCTCTATGGCCGCCAACCCCGGGGTATCCTAGACCTCCTAAAGGAGTCCTGGGAGGAACAGCGGTCCCCTTCTAAGAATACCCTGCAAAATGTACTAGACCTTAGGAAGCACCTAGATGTGGTCGGCCATTTTGCCAGGGAGAATCTTAGATCAGCCCAGGACAGTCAGGAGAGACATTACAATCAGAATGCTCGCATGAGAGTGTTTAACCCAGGAGCCCTGGTGATGTTATTGTTACCCAGTTGTGAGAGTAAACTCCTGGCCAAATGGCAGGGCCCATTCGAAGTACTCCGCCGTATGGGTGATGTGGATTACGAGATCGTTCAACCAGGGTCCAGGAAGGGTAAACAAATTTACCATGTGAACTTGCTGAAACCCTGGAAGATGCAGCGGTCTCTATTCATCCACGCGGTGGAGGAGGAAACGGACTTGGGTCCTCAGCCCCCACGGGAGAACATTGTGAGTGACGATAAAATCCCAATGGGTAAACAGTTGTCCTCTGAACAAAAAGGGGACTTGTTAGCAATAATTACACAATTCCATGATGTTTTCTGACTTACCAGGACAAACTAACTTAATTTCCCATGCAATCGAGACAGCACCTGGGGTAAAAGTACGTTCCCGTCCTTATAGGTTGCCTGAAAGTCGTAGGGCTCTGGTAGAGAAGGAGGTACAAGAAATGTAACACTTAGGAGTGATTGAGGAATCATGCAGTGAGTGGTGTAGTCCACTAATTATGGTCCCTAAACCCGATGGGAAGGTAAGATTTTGTGTGGACCTCCGAAAGGTCAATGCGGTATCCAAGTTTTATGCATATCCGATGCCAAGGGTGGACAAATTAATTGACGCCCTTGGCAACGCGGAATATATATCCACGCTGGACTTGACAAAAGGATACTGGCAAATACCCTTAGAGGAAAAGTCCAAATGCAAAACAGCCTTTGCCACTCCCATGGGTTTATACCAGTTTGTGACAATGCCATTTGGACTGCATGGAGCTCCAGCCACATTTCAGAGACTCATGGATAAGGTACTGAGGCCCCATAGGAATTATGCCACAGCCTTCCTAGATGACATTGTCATTTATAGTAAACACTGGCGGGCCCATCTAAAAAGGCTGAAAGCGGTTCTCAAATCTCTAAGAGAGGCAGGGCTCACAGCCAACCCTAAGAAATGTGCCCTGGGTAAGGCGGAAACTAAATACTTAGGGTATGCAGTGGGAGGTGGAAAAGTAAGGCCACTAGCCGAAAGGTAGTTGCCCTGAAAGAAGTTCCGACCCCCCAAACAAAAACGCAGGTACGCTCTCTGCTGGGTTTAGCAGGGTACTACCGGCGGTTCATCCCCAACTATTCAGAAGTGGCAGCCCCTTTAACGGACCTCACAAAAAATGTGCCCCTACACAAGTGGTATGGTCAAGGGATTGTCAGAGAGCCTTTGAGGACTAAAAAGGTGTCTATCAGAGGGTCCCATCCTTAAAAGACCGGACTTCAACAGCCCTTTTAAAGTGCAAACAGATGCATCAGAGATAGGGCTAGGGGCAGTATTGTCACAACAGTTTGAGGGAGTTGAACACCCTATCCTTTTCCTGAATAGGAAATTGTTCCCGAGGGAAAAAAACTACTCAGTGATTGAGAAAGAGTGCCTCGCAGTAAAGTGGGCAATCGAGGCTTTGAGGCATTACCTGGCAGGAGTACATTTTACTTTGGTAATGGATCATGCTCCACTGAAGTGGTTAAATAGTATGAAGGATACCAATGCTAGATTGACTAGGTGGTATACGGCCCTCCACCCCTTCTCATTTGAGATTCAGCACAGGCCGGGAAAAGAGAACGCAAATGCTGACTTCTTTTCTAGTTAAAGGGTGGATGGTCGGGCTTCAGCCGTGCGTAGCCCCAGCCACACACTAACAGGGGAGGAATGTGACAGGGTAAATAAAAGCCACCAGCTATATGCCTGGAAAACCTATGTCTAGTCTGCAGTGCAGCAGTGACTAGGTTAACTTCAGCTGGGAACCTCAGGACAATTAGTTGTATCCCAGCTGCCTAATCAAGGTGTGTTAAAACCCCAGGCTGTAGACACATGGGTGCTAGCTGTTGAGGAGAGAGGAGTAAGCTACTGAAGAGATTACTGAAACAAGGTATGTTAGCAAAGTAGATAAATGATGAACTGTCTGTCCCCTGCATAGAAAGGGTAGCTGCCTTATTTTTAGACTGTATGCTAAAGAGAAACTGTTTTGTTTGGTCTGCTGAAGAAAAGCCATTTTTTCTTTTGTTTGCTGATGAAAAGCTATTTTTGTTTTTGTGTGCTGTATATCTTTTAAGGCTAAATAAATAAGCCTTGTTGACAAACCCACGTGTGTAGTTGCATGTACCCTGCAACACTGCCCCTCATAGCGGTCGTCCTAGCTGCTCATTCTGGTGGAGTGCTTCCCTCTCAGAAGTTCCTCCTCTCTCTCAAAAGAGTTTGATCACCTCTCCCCTAAGGGAGATCACCATCTGTGTCAGGTCCCTGATCATAGTGGGTAAGTAACTGGTCTTAGATCTGACAGCCTTGAACTGCTGCAGACTTAACACTTGCCCTTAGGCTAACACACTAACTTTTTGAAGTCAGTGTCTTATATAGACTCAGAAAATAGCCACACCTCTTGTGTCACTAACAGTGGACACAGAGCATGTTACCACTCCCTTTGTATACATATGACACTTCACCAGGGTGTGAGGGCAACCCTGCATACTTACCAGGTTTACTGCCAGCATGAGAAAGAGCTGTATACCATTTTTATACATGGCTACATATGTATATATATATAGCAAATGGAAATATACTGTATGCTCATTTGCATGTCTTAGGCAAGTCTGCAACCCCGCCTTTCACCACTATCACCCAGCACACAGCACTTCCAGTGCAGCAAGGGATTCTGGGAAATGACATGCAAATGAGCACACAGTGTCACTTTTTGCTTCAAAAACAATTTTAAACATGGTTCCCTATAGGCTTAAGCTTGCTGCATGGTCACAGCTTTGAGCACAGCCAGGGTTAAGATGCATAGCCAGAAAACCCACCCACAGACAGCTGTTTCGACCTTAATGGGTCTCATCAGTGTGGGGTTGGTTAACTGGCTATGCAATGAAGCAATGAGGATGGGGTTTACCATACTTAGTTAAGTTATGGTGAGTCAAAAAAGTGATAAAACCCCACCACAGCAAAGCATATAGCAAATGTAAATATACTGTATGCTCATTTGCATGTCTTAGTCAGGTCTACAACCCCGCCTTTCACCACTATCACCCAGCACACAGCACTTCCACTGCAGTGTGCTCATTTGCATGTAATTTCCCAGAATCCCTTGCTGCAGTGGAAGTGCTGTGTGCTGCATGATAGGGGTGAAAGGCGGGGTTGCAGACCTGCCTAAGACATGCAAATGAGCATACAGTATATTTCCATTTGCTATATGCTTTGCTGTGGTGGGTTTTTGTCACTTTTTTTACTCACCTTAACTTAACTAAGTATATATATATATATATATATATATATATATATATATATATATATATATATATAATATATATATATATATATATATATATATATATATTCATGTAGAGGTATCAGTACCGTGTTAGCCGAGCTTCAATAATCAAAAAATAAATAGATGATACCGTTCTGTGGCTAACGAAAAGTTTTTATTTGTGCGAGCTTTCGAGATACACTGATCTCTTCTTCCTGCGATGTTACAATGAATGAAGCAAGCAAAAGCTATACTATACTATATTGGAATGTAATCTGTGCTGGTCCTTCCCCCGGTGTGGATGTGTTTTATGGCTGGAGGTGTCAAAAGGTTCCTGAAAGCAAGTGATGAAAGAGTGTGTATGTGTATCAGTGTGAATTAACATGAATAGAGAGCCCACAGTATATACAGTGCTTTACAAAATGTGTGTGTGGAGTGGGAGCGAATATAAATGGTGTGGGTGGGTGTGGAAATGTGAGAGTTAGTAGCATAACTAAAAGTGTGTGTGGATACTATGTGGTCCCTATTGGTGTATAGGGATGGAAAAACAAGGAGTATAAGTATGTGTGAGAGACAGCTGTGTGTGCATACATATAGCACAGTTTGTACAGACATGGCCTATAGCGCTCATGGGAAGAGAGTTCACGTGTCAGTAATGACTCATAAAATTTCGATCTCTTTTTAGGCCACTGCTAAGTGTCCCGAACAGTTGCATACATTTGTATTCATGCAACCGTCTCTCTTTCGGTGTTTTAAGATTACCTTTGAGTATGGCAACCCTCAGATCGTTCATCTTATGGCCAGAGTCAGAGAAATGTTCGCCAACAGGACTGTCTCTTGTTCCGCGTGTGATGCTGCGGCGGTGCAGGTTCATTCTCTTGTTTATCCCCTGCCCTCTCTCACCTATGTAGTAGCAGCCCCCTGGGCATTTCATGCACATGATGAGGTACACGACATTGCTGGAGGAACAAGTGAACCTTCCTCTGATTTTGTATTCCCGATTCCTGTGTGGTATTTGTATTGTGTCCGCTGTGGAAAGCATTGCGCAGGTTTTGCATCTTGGGTCTTGGCATGGTTTCATCCCACATTCAGTTGTACTGCTGAATACTTTACTCCTCACCATAATATTCTTGAGATTATGGGGTTGTCTGTATGATAATAAGGGTGCTTCAGGGAAGACCTGTTGCAGTCTTGTATCTTCCTGGAGGATGGGTTGTAGTTTCCTGGCGATCTTGCATAGGGCTCCTACGTGTGGGTTATATGTGACCACCAAAGGTACCCTGTCGCTTGTCTCCTTCTGTTTGTATTCAAGGAGATAAATTCTTGGTATTCTGGTGGCTTTGTGAATTTGCTGGTCTACAATTCTGTGGTTGTACCCACGGTTTATAAAGTCTGATCTCAAGGCTTTAATCCGCTGGTCTCTGTCTGCTGTGTCGGAGCATATCCGGTTGTATCGTATGGCTTGACTGTAGATGGTTGCCGGGAGGTGCACGGAGCACTCGGTACATGGAAGCCATCTACCCAGGTTCCGGTTCCTACAACACATGGTGAAACCCTTGTAGGATTACCTGACACACTGCTGGGACCCCACAGTTATCTTAGTTGGCGATTGAGCATAGACCCATACATGCTTTCAATTCTGTGATGTTTGTGAGTGCGCAATTTATATTTTTTACCAGTCCATATAAATTTTGATACCTACTACACAATGAGTGCGCCTGTTGTTTTTTTTGTTTTTTCAATATATACCATTAAGGGATTGGTGGTCCCTTGATACAGGCTGCAAAGACTCTGAAGGACAGTGTTAGAGATTGGGCTATAAATTGTATTGTTTTTCTTTATTATTTTATTCATAATTATTTTTCATTATATAAATTGTTTTTATTTCATGTATTTTTCTAGCACTTATTGACTCCTACACTTATGGTCGATACTAAAAATTCATTACAATAATTGAGTCACTAGTGGACCGATATGTGCCACTATTTTTTGTTATATATACTGCACCGACACACTTTATTCGAGCAAATGCCCGGTTTGTACCTGGCAGATACCTGGAATCCGCCGCTGCTCACCTCTTGCATGCTGCGTTGCGTTTGCCTTCCCAGCCACGGTTCATGCCTGGCTGACGGGCGGCTGATCTGTTAAATGATAACGAGAAGAATTTACTAGGCTGCAATGTTTCGTTTGTCCACCAGATGGCATAAACTCATGACTTAAGTAATGTGTGGGCTTTGCAAGTTGTTTCGTTTACAAAAAAAGTTACTTTATCCCAGTACAGTATGCTACAGTATTGTAACTTGTCCTTGAGACTGAAGGAAGAGTTGCAAAAAATGTATCAATTTAGGCTTTACATACAGTACTGTATTAAATAAAGACAAAGATCATTTTCACTTACACTATTTTACAGAGACATGAGTGTTCAAGTGGAGCCCGCTTTCCAAAAACCTGACAGAAGTTATGCTTATTTGATATGGGCCGCTATTAATGCAACAGAGGATAAGATGGCAACAGTTGTTCAAATTTATCAGTATTTTATCGAAAACTATGACTTTTACAGATTTTCGCCAACTCCTCATTTGTGGAAGCATGCAATAAGGAAAAGGTTATGTAGTGACCCCTGTTTTCACCGTATTGAGCCCCAATTTGTTGGAGGGTATTGGTGTGTGTCACAGGGTTTTTCCCGTATCTATGATAATGGAGGCGGCAAAAGGCGAAGGGTCGTGTTAAAACGAAATAAGAAGCGACAGTCCCTGCCAAGCAATGCGCCAGAACCAGAACCAGAACCAGAACCAGCAGCAGCACCAGCTTATCATGATGCCCCCGCCGTCGGTGACAACTCTGAGATGGATTTCGCAGCCAGTTTTGATGAAGCTTGCATGTACCTAAGCGATTTCTCGCTGACTACAGGTGGGCTAGTCCCTCTGCAAACTATCGACGTGGGTGATGATGAAAGCTGGACTGGAAGTGGGCCGGCGCAAGCTGAATGGGAAATTTAGTAATACTGTACAGTATGGTGAGTACTGTATTTTTGCCGTATTATTTTGGTGGGGCTGGCTGGGTACTTCTTTAGGGGGCTGACCATTACTGTACATTAAAACTTTTCATTTTGTTTTTCCTCAGAAAAGAAAACGGCTAATGGGGGGATTTCGATGGATTATATTGTACTGTATGCTGATGTTTTCCGGCCATACAGTATACTGTGTAATAAACCCGAATAAATAAAACTATGCATTTATTCTACAGTACATGTTCAGTAAATTACTGCACATACTGGGGGCGAGATGTGTTTGCAGCAGAGAGAGATTTAATAATATTGTACAGTGAGCAGGGGGTTCCCTGAGCCAGAAATTAATGCTCAGGGAACCCCCCCCCCCCTGCTCCTGATCAATATTATTAAAAATACGGAAAATGCTGCGTCATTACCATAGCGGATAGCCGCTAAGGCAATGAAGGGGTTAACCCACCGTGCCCGCTTTATTGTGTGTAGTGGGGATGGGTGAGGGGGGTATTTGGCCCTTGGTGTGAGTTTAGGACTTGCGGGAGGGGGGGGGGGTTGCGGATGCACTTAACCCCTTCACGACCGTAGCAGTTAATACCGCTACGGTCATGAAGGGGTTAAGCCCTCCTGCTACCCCCCCCCCCCCCGAAAGCCCTCACCAACCATCGTTGGGGCGAATACCCCATTCACCCACCCTCCCGCAACCCACAACAATAAAATACACACAGCAGCCGCCAAAAAATAAATAAATAAATGACAATAAATACATTTGAAATACATTTTTATTGATAGTGTAGATGTGCAGGGGGTCTCCGGAGCTGAACCGCGTTGGTTTTAGGTCTGGGGACCCCGTGCCCCCCGAGATACAGGGCCCTTTAGGGGGTGCCGGTATCCCTCTGCGTTTAAAGGTCCCGATCACGTGACCGCGGCCTGTAAACCAAGCAGAGCAGAGGGATACCGGCACCCCCTAAAGGGGCCTGTATCTCGGGGGGCACGGGGTCCCCAGACCTGAAACCTGTGCGCTTCTGCTCTGGAGACCCTCTGCACATGTACAGTATCAATAAAACACATACAATATACAGTATAAATAAACACTCGTTCTTTACCTTAGCGTCTATGCGCTATGGTAAAGAAGCATTATTTTAATAATATTGTACAGTGAGCAGGGGGTTCCCTGAGCCAGAAATGAATGCTCAGGGAACCCCCCCCCCCCCCTGCTCCTGATCAATATTATTAAAAATACGGAAAATGCTGCGTCATTACCATAGCGGATAGCCGCTAAGGCAATGAAGGGGTTAACCCACCGTGCCCGCTTTATTCTGTGTAGTGGGGATGGGTGAGGGGGGTATTTGGCCCTTGGTGTGAGTTTAGGACTTGCGGGAGGGGGGGGGGGGGGTTGCGGGTGCACTTAACCCCTTCACGACCGTAGCAGTTAATACCGCTACGGTCATGAAGGGGTTAAGCCCTCCCGCTACCCCCCCCCCCCGCAAGCCCTCCCCAACCATCGTTGGGGCGAATACCCCATTCACCCACCCTCCCGCAACCCACAACAATAAAATACACACAGCAGCCGCCTAAAAATAAATAAATAAATGACAATAAATACATTTGAAATACATTTTTATTGATAGTGTAGATGTGCAGGGGGTCTCCGGAGCTGAACCGCGTTGGTTTTAGGTCTGGGGACCCCATGCCCCCCGAGATACAGGCCCCTTTAGGGGGTGCCGGTATCCCTCTGCGTTTAAAGGTCTCGATCACGTGACCGCGGCCTGTAAACCAAGCAGAGCAGAGGGATACCGGCACCCCCTAAAGGGGCCTGTATCTCGGGGGGCACGGGGTCCCCAGACCTGAAACCTGTGCGCTTCTGCTCTGGAGACCCTCTGCACATGTACAGTATCAATAAAACACATACTGTACAATATACAGTATAAATAAACACTCGTTCTTTACCTTAGCGTCTATGCGCTATGGTAAATAAGCATTATTTTAATAATATTGTACAGTGAGCAGGGGGTTCCCTGAGCCAGAAATTAATGCTCAGGGAACCCCCCCCCCCCTGCTCCTGATCAATATTATTAAAAATACGGAAAGTGCTGCGTCATTACCATAGCGGATAGCCGCTAAGGCAATGAAGGGGTTAAGGCATAATAAACAATTAATACATTCAATACATATTTTTCACGTCTGTGTTAAAACTCCCTGCCTTCTCTCTAATCTATGTAAAAACCCCTCCCCCTATTCTCGCTTTTAAAACGCCCTGCCTTCTCTCTAATCTATGTAAAACCCCCTCCCCCTATCCCCCTATTGTGTGTGTGCGTTAAGCTTCCCTGCAAGCTATGTAAAAAAAACCTCCCCCTATTGTGTGTGTGTGTTAAATCTGCCTGGCCTGTGTTTCTGAGTGCTGAGTGCTCTGCGTTAAAGGCCCCGATCACGTGATCGCGGCCTGTAAACCAAGCAGAGCAGAGGGATACCGGCACCCCCTAAAGGGGCCTGTATCTCAGGGGGCACGGGGGCCCCAGACCTGAAACCTGTGCGCTTCAGCTCCGGAGACCCCCTGCACATCTACACTATCAATTAAAATGTATTTCAAATGTATTTATTGTCATTTATTTATTTATTTATTTATTTAGATTTATTTATTAATTGTGCTGCTGCTGCAAGTCGTAAACTCACACCAAGGGCCAAACACCCCCCTCACCCCCAATAAAAAAAATTCACGCACAGCAGCCCCACAATTAATAAATAAATCTAAATAAATAAATAAATAAATACATGAAGAGAAATAAATATATACTGTACAGTATATACTTTGTATATATATACACTGTATATATATATACTCTATATATATACAGTATACATATATACACTGTGTATATATATATATATATATATATATATATATATATACAGTATATACATACATACTGTATGTGAGTGAAAAGAGAAAAAAGTAACCCGTATGGGAGCACTCAGGTATGCAATTGATATATTTGTTTATTTATTTGACACAGTGCAAAAAGGGATGAATAAACAGTACATGATTTAAAAACACTTAAAAAAGAGGCATGGACCCCTGTCACGGGTGTTACCCTTAAACACTAATGAACAGCACTAGGGAACGACACACACTGTCAACCCTAAACATGAAAAGGATAGTGACTCAAAAAACACTAGGGAGAATCAAAGTGAATCACAATAGGTTACTGGGTTCAAAGGCACCTACTGTATACAACGCTAAGGATAATGCACACTACACACCAAAAGGTAGACTTGTCAAAGTATAAATGACAGTCTCAAAGCATCACACATCTGCATTAGCATACAGTAATACAGTATAACCAATGCCTACAGCACAAATCATGAGTAGGAAAGGTGGTAAGGTGGAATGAAATCCCTAGATGTGTAGAGCAATGAAGTTAATGAATAGCATACAGTACTGTATATAGGAAAATACCTAATGAACGCCTATTGAATAACCTACAGTAGTGTTTGTTATCAGTGTCCCTAGTGAAAAAATAAATGAAAGGTCACAGTCCAGAAAAATAGTTTGCATAAGTGCTGGGTAGCATAGTTATATACATGTATATACATACTGTATACATACAGTATATACAGTATGTATATATATATATATATATATATATATATATACAGTATATATATACACATGATGAACCAATAGTACAAATACATGTAGAATGGTTATCAAAATCATACTGTCCTACAGATAACGCTTCTCTATACAGACAATAATAATAATCCATTTAATAATCCTAACTTATTTTACAATATAAAACATAACATTACAATCCACACAGTACATTGCATTTACATTGTATACTGTAAATGATGCATAGCATTAAATCTATGCACCATATACAGTACTGTACATTCTGCAAATGAATGTTAACAATATAATTGCAAGCTACTCTACCAGTAAACACAAACACTTCCAAACAAGTCAACTACAGTATTTTAACCAATCATGTAAACCAAAATCAATATATACTGTAAGTACCAACCAGAAAAGACAATTTAAAACCAAACTAACCCTTACAAAACCAAGGATTACATCTATCTAATTGTAAAAAACCTTATACATTATACACAGCATTGTTTAAAGCCCCCTCCCCCCTAATGTTTCTGTTAAGCAGATTACAATGAAGGGAGAGAGAGATAAAGGCCTAAAGCCCCTTCCCCCCGAATGTTTGTGTTAAACAGATTACAATGAAGGGAGAGAGAGATAAAGGCCTAAAGCCCCTTCCCCCCTAATGTTTCTGTTAAACAGATTACAATGAAAGGAGAGAGAGATAAAGGCCTAAAGCCCCTTCCCCCCTAATGTTTCTGTTAAACAGATTACAATGAAGGGAGAGAGAGATAAAGGCCTAAAGCCCCTTCCCCCCTAATGTTTCTGTTAAACAGATTACAATGAAGGGAGAGAGATATAAAGGCCTAAAGCCTTACCTGCATTGGTAAACCCTCCCTGCATTGGTAAACCCTCCCTGCATTGATGTCGTGCAGTGTATGTAAATGTGGGGAGGGGGGGGGCCCAATGTGCATAATGTACTGTGAGGTCTAACCACCCTCACCCCCTACCCACATACTGTACCCTTACCCCCCCCCCCCCCCATCCTGGCCATGGCCCCTCACGCACAGCAGCTCCACAATTAATAAATAAATCTAAATAAATACATGAAGAGAAATAAATATATACTTTATATATAAATGTGAGTTTATAAATAAAATAAAGAATATTATTTCTAGGGGCCCTAGAACAGAAGTTCCCACGCCAATTTCGCGCTCATTGCTCTTTTTTTGCTCTTTTTTTACAATGTTGCTGGTCTTGCGGCTTTGCAGTCTGCAAGCAAAAAGCGCAAAGTGTATGAAGTCTGGGTGAGCGCTTTCCACATTTGATGCCTACGGCACCTTCCCATTTCCACACACTTCAATACCTGCACAGTTGGTAGCGCTTTCCATCCCAGCTACCATTCTGGATATTCACCTCTCACAGGCCATTCTTGCCCGAGTCTGTCCTATCAGACAGGGGCATTAACATGTATCCACACCACCTGGACAATTTCTCTCTGTCAGAGACTTGTGCTATTTATTTTATATATTTTTGTGTAATTATTCATGCAATTTTATGCTCATTTCATATGTGGTTTTCAACATAAAGTGGCTGCTGGGCCTGATCCTAACTCATACAGTATACAGTAGCGCTTCCCTGTTTGTTTGTTTATTGCAAGCAAAAAGCAGTCTGTAGTACTAAGTGTGAGATAAATTACTGTATTTATCAGTGTTGATCAAAGAGAGTTGATCAGAAGGATTCCCCTTTTAAAGTATACAGCACTCTATTGTCATTCTTACAGTACTGTATACTGTAGTAAAGGGTAGACAACACATGGTCTTGCAGTATACTGTATTACTAAAAATCTGTCAGGTTGACCAGAATCACTGCGGATATCAGAAAATAATACAATTTTATTAATTCTACGTAGAATTAATAAAATTGTATTATTTTCCGATATCCGCAGTGATTCTGGTCAACCTGACAGATTTTTAGTAATACAGTATACTGCAAGACCATGTGTTGTCTACCCTTTACTACAGTATACTGTATGAATGACAATAGAGTGCTGTATACTTTATAAGGGGAATCCTTCTGATCAACTCTCTTTGATCAACACTGATAAATATCATATTTATACCCCTTTAGCACCTGTCGTTCCATCCTATGCACCCATTTACTGTACAATGGTGATTGCGGTCGTATTCACGTACTTTATGTGAGATAAATGAAGCAGTTCTTTTATTGCTGAAGTCGCCACAAAAAACTTTTATTTACAAATACAGTACAATACAATGGTGAAACATTTCAAGTTAACAGCAATTCAAAACATCAACACACAATAATACATACTGTACAGTACTGTATGATTATTTATTTATAATACAGTATACAGCTCTGTACTGTATACAGTATGCAGTATACAGTATACTGTACTATATTTGGGCCTTGTCTTTGGGGGTTTATTCATGCAATTATTAGGGTGACCTGCCGTTGGAAATACTGACACAGTACAATCCTACAGCTACACCACCCACCCCCTCCAGTACAATCCTACAGCTACACCACCCACCCCCTCCCTTAGAGGTTTTAATCCCTCCCTGGAAAAGCATCAATCGTCTGGCTAATCCAATCCAAGCCATTGTTTTGTTAATCTGGCCCTGGGCTGGCTACGGTAACAAGATTCAGCAGGAGGCCAGCCAGAGTACTGTATCATCCCACCATCCACCTTCCTTAGAGGGAGGCCTGCCTGCTTTGGAAAAATCCCCTCTCGAATTTGAAATGTAAATCTGATGTGCATCCGTTTGCTTACAGTAACTGTTCTGTTCAGAACAGCCACTGCTTCTAAATTACTGAAAATATACAGGATAAATATACAGTAATGTGAAATAATCGTACAATATACAGTAATGTGAAATAATAGTACAGTAGTTCATTGAGAGAGGAGAGGTTTTGTGTACATCATTACTGCTGTTTATATACTGTACATTTGACTGCACAAGCAGATTTGACGAACACAAGGCCCCCCCTCCCCCTTGGGCACCCTTTTTCCTGGAACGACAAGAAAACAAAACTTTGTTCAGTTACTGTACTGTACTGTATGTGCGTACTGTATTATGGTAGAACTACTGTACAGTAGGTGGCTGGTGCAGCTTTCTCTGGAAAGAAAAAAATGGAGCAGTTAGTAGGCAGTTACTGTAGTACTGTCAAACTAGTCTACTGTACTGTATACTGGAACTACTGTATACTCTGACTATTGGGAAAGAAAAAATCTGTGCCATACTTACCTGTATCATACTGTACTTACTGTACAATACTACAGCACTGTACTACTTTCCTGATGCTTGCCCATTGCGCGCGATGACAATGGGCAACACAGTGGCAATATGGTCTATATATTTATTGCATCGTTCCACGGTGAGTACATCGTTCCAAAAACTCATTATGGCTGTATACAACTCGTCCTTCTTGGAGGGTTTCGCCACTTTACGGATGTGGTCCTTCAGCTGATGCCAGACCATTTCGATCGGATTGAAGTCTGGCGATCTGTGATTGGAAAGAAAGGACAATTAGTTTAAGAGATACAGTACACAGTAAAAACAGTGGGGAACATATAAATGGGACACGGTCTACTGCACTTACTCCGCTGGCGTCTTCACCCAGTTGATGCCGCGCTCAAGGATATGCGCCGTCGACGCGGTGTGCTTGGGATCATTGTCCTGGTAAAAGCGATGACCATTGGGAAAGTCTTGTGTGATGTATCGCACTATCACGGGCACAATGTTGTCTTGGAAGAAATCTTTATTCATGATTCCTATAGCAAGAAAAGAAAAGTGCTCAATAGTACAGTACAGTGCATACGGTAAGGCAACACTAGTCAAGTACAGTGCATTAGGCGGCATTATATTTGAGAAATTGTACCTTCAAAGACGACAATGCATCCCGGTCCACGCCTAGAGATGGCACCCCACACATGCAGCTTCACAGGGTGTTTTGGCCGTGGCTTCAAAGTTATGCGGCCTTTTTTGTGGAACGCAAATCTTGCAAATCTCTCCAGCGACACAGTAGACTCATCAGTGAAGATGCAATCCTGGAAAGTCTCACCGCTGTCGATCCATGCCTGGGCCTGGAGCACTCTTTTGATTTTGTTTGCGTCCCGTATCATGGGGTACGCTCTGTAATGACAATGAATAAAAAATGTTAGCGTCACAGCGCAGTACAGTTTGCAAAACAACACTTTTACTTTACAGTACAGTACCTCCTGTACTGTCCACTACTAACCTCACACGTCCATATTTCCATCCAATTCTGCGTCTCATCTTCTTTATGCTGCTCTCGGATACAGTCAGATTGTGGTTTTCCTGAAGAGTGTTTTTAACCCTTAATGCGCTCCTCTCATCATTCTCCTCACTTATTCTGTCCACCAGAAGAGTAGTCTCCCTACAATGCAAAGAAATTATATTGTGTTATTAATATGCAGCAATATAAAATGTATACTGTATACTGTACATGTAATGTTGTAATATACAGTAAATATAAATATACAAAAAATGTATACTGCTGTACTATAAATATAAATAGACAAAATATACAGTATACAGTACTGTTGTAATATAAATATACTATATAAATATACTGTTGTTATATCATAATAAATACACATCATATACTGTATATTCCGTTGTAAGATGAATTGCAATATACCAAAAGTGTATACTGCTGCACAAAAAATATAAATTGACCACACATACAGTACACTACAGTATATACTGTTGTAATATAATAAATATACTATATAAATACGGTACACTGTTGTTATATCATAATAAATACACATCATATACTGTATATTCCGTTGTAAGATGAATTGCAATATACCAAAAGTGTATACTGCTGCACAAAAAATATAAATTGACCACACATACAGTACACTACAGTATATACTGTTGTAATATAATAAATATACTATATAAATACGGTATACTGTTGTTATATCATAATAAATACACATCATATACTGTATATTCCGTTGTAAGATGAATTGCAATATACAGTACCAAAAGTGTATACTGCTGCACAAAAAATATAAATTGACCACACATACAGTACACTACAGTATATACTGTTGTAATATAATAAATATACTATATAAATACGGTATACTGTTGTTATATCATAATAAATACACATCATATACTGTATATTCCGTTGTAAGATGAATTGCAATATACCAAAAGTGTATACTGCTGCACAAAAAATATAAATTGACCACACATACAGTACACTACAGTATATACTGTTGTAATATAATAAATATACTATATAAATACGGTATACTGTTGTTATATCATAATAAATACACATCATATACTGTATATTCCGTTGTAAGATGAATTGCAATATACAGTACCAAAAGTGTATACTGCTGCACAAAAAATATAAATTGACCACACATACAGTACACTACAGTATATACTGTTGTAATATAATAAATATACTATATAAATACGGTATACTGTAGATCTACACTACAGTTTTCTATATTTTTTTTGGTTAAGTTTTATAAATACAGTATACTTACGCATTTGTTATCTTTGGTGCCTTTTTGCGGTCTCTGTTTTTTCCTTGTGCATGATAGCACACGGTGCTTGATGGCACAACGAGGCCAGAAGCAGTTAACCAGCGCTGGATATCTGCAATTCGTTTTCCGCTCGTGTACATCTCCTTCATTCTCATGCTGAGATCCTTTGAAATCTTCTTAACAGGCATTGCTGCGAGTACTGTAGAAAGAAATACAAACACAAGAATGTGTATTCTATGTTTAGTCGATGTGTATTCAATGTGCAGTGAATCCACAAAATGGATGGTGTATTTATATGTTAATGACTCACATAACAGACCACCCACTTTCAACACCTGTACCTGGCCACCATGCATAAAAGGTTGTACACGTTGCATAGCCCACCACTTGCTGATCTTTATCTGAGCCATTGTCCAGATACTGCATTGTGCCTCCCGCTTACATGGAGCAGCCCCGGTTCTATGGACGAAAGAATCATCTCACCTCTGCTGTGCCTGCCACACTGAAAAAGAGAAAGGCAGTTACCGTTTCCAAGCCAAAGGCAAAGCGACAGGCTAAGGCCAACAAAGAAAACCTTCTGCTGACCCCAAAGGCTAAGGCTTTTAAAACACGTCAGCCTTATTATGTGAAGAAGAAATACGGTACTGTGCTCGGTACGCAAGACGAATGGCAGCCAACTCACCGAATCCGCAGACCACTTCCCATAAGCTTCTCCACCCCCATCTTCTCCGGTTCCATCTGAAGATGCTGCTGCCTCTGAAATCAACGGGTCACTGCCTCCTTTGCTCTTGGACGACTCTGCTTCTCTCCCGGAAATCCAGCGGTCACCTTCTCCATCCCTCTTCCACCACGCTGCAGCTTCTCCTGTACCGGGCATCCCCAGGTCACCTCTTCCACTCTCCATCGATGCCGCTTCTCTCCAGGGAACCCCCATCTCATCCTCCGTTGCACCCATCCCCCCAGATCTCCAGATGCCATGCACAAGCAGCTCGTTAGACCGGATCCTGAATGGGCTAAGTGTGGATCTCCCCGGGAATTCTAGTGTGCTGGCAAAGCTAGATCTGCTTCTGGAGTCGGTGCTACATATGGAGCAACGGATGCTACAAATGGAGCAGCGGCTGGATCAACGGATGCTACATATGGAGCAACGTATGGATCAACGGATGGACAAGATAGAGGCAGACATAGCGGGCATACATTATTTGCTCGGTGTTAATGCCCCTGTTTCCCCGACGCTGGAGCAGGGGGGTGACATGGATGTGATGCATGGTACCTTCGACCCCCTTCCATCACCAAGCACACCCCCTCCACCAGAAGATACAGTGTACTATGCTATTGAGGAGGACATGACAACCCCGTCAAGACCACGCCAGGAGACAACCCGGCGACCACTACCGGAGGAAAGCTTCCTCCCAGACACCCTACCATTGCCCATCGCCTCAAGTACACCCGCTCCCAAAAGACCTCCTACACCCGCTCGCATAGAAACAGTGCCCGACATCTCCCTGTGCGATCTGCCACCGGCGCTGAGGGAGAAGTATAGGGTGAGGAGTGCTGGTATACCACACAAGTATGCCTTGATCATATTTAAACACCATGTTCCCTACACATTGTACTGCGAGTGGGTGTTCAAAGTGAACTATGATGGGAATCGCCAAAAAAAGGCCCTTCCTGCCAATTTAAGGAAAAAGATTGTGGAAGAAATGCAGCGCTATTACCCTGTTACAGATCCTGTAATGAGAGGCGTTAGAGACTGCATTAATGGCGTTTTGCGCCATGCAAGGCATGGGCCATGGCTGGAAAATGGGGAGGACTTTCAGTGAGACCATACTGTAATATTGTGCTGTACTGTACAGTACATGTTTTACCCTATAGTACCTGCTGTACTTAAACAAAGGATACTGAATGTTGTTGTGTGTTGCACGGTTTTTGTACTGTATTTGTAAATAAAAGTTTTTGGTGGCGACTTCAGCAATAAAAGAACTGGTTAATTTATCTCACACTCAGTACTACTGTACAAATTGCTTTTTGCTGCCAGACTGCAAACCCGCAAGACCAGCAACATTGTAACAAAAGAGCAATGAGCGCGCAATTGGCGTGGGAACTTCTGTTCTAAGGCCCCTAGAAATAATATTCTTTATTTTATTTATAAACTCACATTTATAAACCCCGTCACCCACCCCCGCTAAACACAATAAAAAATAATCACACACAGCATCCCCGCAATAAATAAATAAATAAATAAATACAAATAAATACATTTGAAATACATTTTTATTTATAGTGTAGATGTGCAGGGGGTCTCTGGAGCTGAACCGCACTGGTTTCAGGTCGGGGGACCCCGTGCCCCCCGAGATACAGGCCCCTTTATGGGGTGCCGGTATCCCTCTGCGTTAAAAACCCCGATCACGTGATCGCGGCCTGTAAACCAAGCAGAGCAGAGGGATACCGGCACCCCCTAAAGGGGCCTGTATCTCGGGGGGCACAGGGTCCCCAGACCTGAAACCTGTGCGCTTCAGCTCCGGAGACCCCCTGCACATCTACACTGTGAATAAAACACACACATCATTAAAGAATCATTCTTTAGCTTAGCGGCTATGCGCTATGGTAAAGAAGCAGCATTTCTGTCTTTTTAATAATATTGTACAGTGAGCAGGGGGTTCCCTGAGACAGAAATCTAATCTCAGGGGACCCCCTGCTCCTGCACAATATTATTAAAAGTTCAGAAATGAGGCTTCATTAGCATAGCGTATAGCCGCTAAGGTAATGAAGGGGTTAAGGCATAATAACCAATAAATACATTCAATACACTACCCACTACCAATGGCAACCTCCGCTGCTGTACAGTAAAACAGAGAAAAAAATTAACACTTTTAAAGTAATGTCCCCTAACCCCTTAATCACCATAGCGGTTATTAACCGCTACAGTCATGAAGGGGTTAACCCACCCTCACCCACCACTCGGGACGCCTACTGTACATACCCTCCCACTCTAACCCCCCACCCCGTGAGGCCTAACCACCCTCAACCCTCACCCACTAACTACCCACAAGGGAGGCCTACCCACATACAGTACCGTTGGGGAACATTCCCCCCCCCCACCCCCCACCCCCAGTCCCCGCAATCAAAACAATGCACAGCCCCACAATAAACAGCATTCTATTTATTAAATACATTACCCACCCCCTGTGCCCCCCCCCCCCATAAATACAAGATTTATTCTTTTACATTCAGGGTCCATAACGCAGCCCCACGCTAGTCCCCGGTGGGCTGGCAGGGCACCTGGACAGACCTACAGTTTACCAGCAGCATTCCACAGGTTCTGGAGGCCTGCTGGTGGATCCTGCCAGCACCATGATGCCCAGGTGGTCTCCTTGGGTCACCGTGAGCCACAATTGTGTCCCCACGGTAGGCCCAAGGATGTCTGGGAGCCCCGGGTCAAACCCACAGGTGTCTGCGGGGCCTCGGGTGGTTCCCATGGGGGTCTGGGGAACTCACGGGTGCTCACTACGGGTCCGCGGTGCCCCCACAGAAGTGGGACCACACATCATCATCCCCACACCTACGGGTCGGAGGTGCCCCCACAGAAGTGGGACCACACATCATCATCCCCGCATGTGTCACCTGTGGAACCACCAGCCTGATACCCTTTAGGATACCCGAGGATTCCCCGCGGGTGGTCTCCAGAGGTCCCACGCAAAACCACGGAAGTAACCCTGAATGTAAAAAAAATAAACCTGGCCTATACATTCAATACATACACCCTCCCCCACAACACCTACAGTACAATAATGTGCAAAATAACTATTATCCAGATATGGATAATAGATTAATTGCCCATTATTAAAAACATTAACTAGCATATACAAATAAATAAAGTACTACTGACCTCATCAATACGAAGTGTCCGATGCCAGCGCCTTCCTTCTCTTGCCCACACAAAACATAGCCAAAACCAAGCCAATACATTGCAAGTACAGTACATTCAGATATCAATTAACCCCTTAAACACCTTATCGGATAATAACCGCAAAGGTAATTAAGGGGTTAAGCCACACAGGCACGATACCCACCCTTCACCCATGAATTTGTACTGTGGCTTCATCATGCAACTATACAGTATATATATATACTGTATATATATATATACAGAGAGACAGAGAGAAAGAGAGAGAGAGAGATATATATACAGTATATATATATATATATATATATATATATATATATATATATATATATATATATATATTCACACGTTATATACACACCCATGATAAACCAATATACAGTACAAATAAATGTAGAAGGGTTATCAAAAGCATACTGCCCTACAACCAAACACGTCTCCATACAGACACTACATTAAAATCAATTTCCTTTAAAAATCCTAACTGATCTCACAATCTACTGTAATGTATATGATCACAAACCAATGAAAAAAGTCACATTCCAAAATGCATAAAATCTATGCACCATACTGTATACATTCTGCAAATTAATCAACGTAAACAAAAATCAATTAGCAATCATTATTTAGATCCCTAAACATTTCACACTCAATCATGAACAATGAAACCATTAACAGATTCACGCCTAGAGCAGAACAATGAAGCCTTTGAAAAAATATAAGTACCGACAAAAATACAACCTTTACAGTACAACCAAGGCTATCTATCCCTGACCTTCCTCAAACACACAATACAATACCAAGGAATAATACATCTATCTAATTTTAAAATACTTTAAACTCACAAAATAATTAAAAACACATCTAATCCAGCTTTTAAAACATCATCATTTCTTACCCTGAATGTATACTGTACAGTGGCAAGAAATGATATACCATGTGTCAGGGGCTTGGGGGAGAAAGGATGTGACGTCAATGAAAACCTGTCACGTGGTACGGTAGCCAATCAGAGCGTGGGAACTTTATCCTTATTGACGTCACATCCTTTCTCCCCCAAGCCCCTGACACATGGTATACCAGAGCCAATCAGAGTAGGGATAAAGTTCCCATGCTCTGATTGGCTCTAGTACCATGTGTGCACGGCCATGTGCCTTTTCATGACGTCAACTTAAAGGCAATTGAAGCAAAGCCATTCTGATTGGCTGTGCTTTCATTCCCTTTAAGTGACGTCATCATTTTTTTTTTATCGGCCAAAACACATGGTTTTCACGGTCCAATCAGGACCGTGGGAACCATGACGCAAAATGTGACGTCATAGGCCTTTAAAAGCCTATGTCGTCTCATTTTGCAGCCAGACGCCGCGGAGGAAGGACCTCCGGAGAAGAAAAAAGACAAGGGCGTGGCCGATGATGGAAAGAAGACCACGCCCTGCCCCGCCCGGAAGGAGATAGAAGAAAGAAGAATACAGATGAAGATGTACACTATTACAAGTAGAAGACCCGTGGATTGATTTGGATTTTTAGTTTAATGTTTATTATTTTGAATGGTTTATTATTTTATGGGTTCCTGATCGTTGATTGGTTCGTGAGTAAGCTGGGCAACGGGAGTCGGTGGGGGCAAGTAATGGTAAGTGAACTACAGTAAAGAATTGTATTTTATTTAACTTGTTAATTATTTCAAAAGGTTTTTTAACATGTGTATTTTTTTTTTTTTGTGGTATATCATTTCTTGCCACTGTATGTATGTATGTACAATATATATGTCTAGAGAGATATACTGTACAGTATACATTCAGGGTAAGAAATGATGATGTTTTAAAAGCTGGATTAGATGTGTTTTTAATTATTTTGTGAGTTTAAAGTATTTTAAAATTAGATACTGTAGATGTATTCCTTGGTATTGTATTGTGTGTTTGAGGAAGGTCAGGGATAGATAGCCTTGGTTGTACTGTAAAGGTTGTATTTTTGTCGGTACTTATATTTTTTCAAAGGCTTAATTGTTCTGCTCTAGGCGTGAATCTGTTAATGGTTTCATTGTTCATGATTGAGTGTGAAATGTTTAGGGATCTAAATAATGATTGCTAATTGATTTTTGTTTACGTTGATTAATTTGCAGAATGTATACAGTATGGTGCATAGATTTTATGCATTTTGGAATGTGACTTTTTTCATTGGTTTGTGATCATATACAGTACAGTAGATTGTGAGATCAGTTAGGATTTTTAAAGGAAATTGATTTTAATGTAGTGTCTGTATGGAGACGTGTTTGGTTGTAGGGCAGTATGCTTTTGATAACCCTTCTACATTTATTTGTACTGTATATTGGTTTATCATGGGTGTGTATATAACGTGTGTGTATATATATATATATATATATATATATATATATACACTGTATATATATCTCTCTCTCTCTCTTTCTCTCTGTCTCTCTGTATATATATATATACAGTATATATATATACTGTATAGTTGCATGATGAAGCCACAGTACAAATTCATGGGTGAAGGGTGGGTATCGTGCCTGTGTGGCTTAACCCCTTAATTACCTTTGCGGTTATTATCCGATAAGGTGTTTAAGGGGTTAATTGATATCTGAATGTACTGTACTTGCAATGTATTGGCTTGGTTTTGGCTATGTTTTGTGTGGGCAAGAGAAGGAAGGCGCTGGCATCGGACACTTCGTATTGATGAGGTCAGTAGTACTTTATTTATTTGTATATGCTAGTTAATGTTTTTAATAATGGGCAATTAATCTATTATCCATATCTGGATAATAGTTATTTTGCACATTATTGTACTGTAGGTGTTGGGGGGGGAGGGTGTATGTATTGAATGCATAGGCCAGGTTTATTTTTTTTACATTCAGGGTTTGATTCCATGGTTTTGCGTGGGGCCTATGGAGACCACCTCCGGGTATTCTCGGGTATCCTAAAGGGTATCAGGCTGGTGGTTCCACGGGTGACACATGCGGGGATGATGATGTGTGGTCCCACTTCTGTGGGGGCACCGCGGACCCGTAGTCTGCGGGCATGACGATGTGTGGTCCCACTTCTGTGGGGGCACCTCCGACCCGTAGGTGCGGGGATGATGATGTGTGGTCCCACTTCTGTGGGGGCACCGCGGACCCGTAGTGAGCACCCGTGAGTTCCCCAGACCCCCATGGGAACCACCCGAGGCCCCGCAGACACCTGTGGGTTTGACCCGGGGCTCCCAGACATCCTTGGGCCTACCGTGGGGACACAATTGTGGCTCACGGTGACCCAAGGAGACCACCTGGGCGCCATGGTGCTGGCAGGATCCACCAGCAGGCCTCCAGAACCTGTGGAATGCTGCTGGTAAACTGTAGGTCTGTCCAGGTGCCCTGCCAGCCCACCGGGGACTAGCGTGGGGCTGCGTTATGGACCCTGAATGTAAAAGAATAAATCTTGTATTTATGGGGGGGGGCACAGGGGGTGGGTAATGTATTTAATAAATAGAATGCTGTTTATTGTGGGGCTGTGCATTGTTTTGATTGCGGAGACTGGGGGTGGGGGGTGGGGGGTGGAATGTTCCCCAACGGTATGTGGGTAGGCCTCCCTTGTGGGTACTGACTGGGTGGTTAGGCCTCACGGGTGGGGGGGGGTTAGTGTGGGAGGGTATGTAGGCATCCCGAGTGGTGGGTGGGTGAGGGTGGGTTAACCCCTTCATGACTGTAGCGGTTAATAACCGCTATGGTGATTAAGGGGTTAGGGGACATTACTTTGTATGTTTTAATTTTTGTGTCTGTTTTGCAGAAGCGGAGGGGCCATGGCCAGGATGGGGGGGGGTTAACGGTATGTGGGTAGGGGGTGAGGGTGGTTAGCAATGCAGGGAGGGAGATTTACTGGTAACAGAAACATCTCTCTCCCTTCAATGTAATCTGTTTAAAGCCTCCTCCCCCCTAATGTGTGTTTCTGTAAAATCTCTCTCCCTTCAATGTACAGGTACTGTAATCTGTTTAACAGAAACATTAGGGGGGAAGGGGCTTTAGGCCTTTATCTCTCTCTCCCTTCATTGTAATCTGTTTAACACAAACATTCGGGGGGAAGGGGCTTTAGGCCTTTATATCTCTCTCCCTTCAGTGTAATCTGCTTAACAGAAACATTAGGGGGGAGGGGGCTTTAAACAATGCTGTGTATAATGTATAAGGTTTTTTACAATTAGATAGATGTAATCCTTGGTTTTGTAAGTGTTAGTTTGGTTTTAAATTGTCTTTTCTGGTTGGTACTTACAGTATATATTGATTTTGGTTTACTTGATTGGTTAAAATACTGTAGTTGACTTGTTTGGAAGTGTTTGTGTTTACTGGTAGAGTAGCTTGCAATTATATTGTTAACATTCATTTGCAGAATGTACAGTACTGTATATGGTGCATAGATTTAATGCTATGCATCATTTACAGTATACAATGTAAATGCAATGTACTGTGTGGATTGTAATGTTATGTTTTATATGGTAAAATAAGTTAGGATTATTAAATGGATTATTATTATTGTCTGTATAGAGAAGCGTTATCTGTAGGACAGTATGATTTTGATAACCATTCTACAGTACATGTATTTGTACTATTGGTTCATCATGTGTGTATATATATATATATATATATATATATATATATATATATATATATATATACTGTATATATGTATATATGTATATATATATATATATATATATATATATATATATATATATATATATATATATATACACAGTGTATATATATATATATATATGTATATATATATATATATATATATATATATATATATATACAGTGTATATATATACAAAGTATATACTGTACAGTATATATGTATTTCTCTTCATGTATTTATTTATTTAGATTTATTTATTAATTGTGGGGCTGCTGTGCGTGAATTTTTTTTATTGGAGGTGAGGGGGGTGTTTGGCCCTTGGTGTGAGTTTACGACTTGCAGCAGCAGCACAATTAATAAATAAATCTAAATAAATAAATAAATGACAATAAATACATTTGAAATACATTTTAATTGATAGTGTAGATGTGCAGGTGGTCTCCGGAGCTGAAGCGCACAGGTTTCAGGTCTGGGGCCCCCGTGCCCCCCGAGATACAGGCCCCTTTAGGGGGTGCCGGTATCCCTCTGCTCTGCTTGGTTTACAGGCCGCGATCACGTGATCGGGGCCTTTAACGCAGAGCACTCAGCACTCAGAAACACAGGCCAGGCAGATTTAACACACACACAAAATAGGGGGAGTTTTTTTTTACATAGCTTGCAGGGAAGCTTAACGCACACACACAATAGGGGGATAGGGGGAGGGGTTTTTACATAGATTAGAGAGAAGGCAGGGCGTTTTAAAAGCGAGATTAGGGGGAGGGGGTTTTACATAGATTAGAGAGAAGGCAGGGCGTTTTAAAAGCGAGAATAGGGGGAGGGGGTTTTACATAGATTAGAGAGAAGGCAGGGAGTTTTAACACAGACGTGAAAAATATGTATTGAATGTATTAATTGTTTATTATGCCTTAACCCCTTCATTGCCTTAGCGGCTATCCGCTATGGTAATGACGCAGCACTTTCCGTATTTTTAATAATATTGATCAGGAGCAGGGGGGGGGGGTTCCCTGAGCATTAATTTCTGGCTCAGGGAACCCCCTGCTCACTTTACAATATTATTAAAATAATGCTTCTTAACCATAGCGCATAGACGCTAAGGTAAAGAACGAGTGTTTATTTATACTGTATATTGTACAGTATGTGTTTTATTGATACTGTACATGTGCAGAGGGTCTCCAGAGCAGAAGCGCACAGGTTTCAGGTCTGGGGACCCCGTGCCCCCCGAGATACAGGCCCCTTTAGGGGGTGCCGGTATCCCTCTGCTCTGCTTGGTTTACAGGCCGCGGTCACGTGATCGGAACCTTTAAATGCAGAGGGATACCGGCACCCCCTAAAGGGGCCTGTATCTCGGGGGGCACGGGGTCCCCAGACCTAAAACCAACGCGGTTCAGCTCCGGAGACCCCCTGCACATCTACACTATCAATAAAAATGTATTTCAAATGTATTTATTGTCATTTATTTATTTATTTTTTGGCGGCTGCTGTGTGTATCTTATTGTTGTGGGTTGCGGGAGGGTGGGTGAATGGGGTATTCGCCCCAACGATGGTTGGGGAGGGCTTGCGGGGGGGGGGGGTAGCGGGAGGGCTTAACCCCTTCATGACCGTAGCGGTATTAACTGCTTCGGTCGTGAAGGGGTTAAGTGCACCCGCAACCCCCCCCCCTCCCGCAAGTCCTAAACTCACACCAAGGGCCAAATACCCCCCTCACCCATCCCCACTACACACAATAAAGCGGGCACGGTGGGTTAACCCCTTCATTGCCTTAGCGGCTATCCGCTATGGTAATGACGCAGCATTTTCCGTATTTTTAATAATATTGATCAGGAGCAGGGGGGGGGGGTTTCCTGAGCATTAATTTCTGGCTCAGGGAACCCCCTGCTCACTGTACAATATTATTAAAATAATGCTTCTTTACCATAGCGCATAGACGCTAAGGTAAAGAACGAGTGTTTATTTATACTGTATATTGTATGTGTTTTATTGATACTGTACATGTGCAGAGGGTCTCCAGAGCAGAAGCGCACAGGTTTCAGGTCTGGGGACCCCGTGCCCCCCGAGATACAGGCCCCTTTAGGGGGTGCCGGTATCCCTCTGCTCTGCTTGGTTTACAGGCCGCGGTCACGTGATCGGGACCTTTAAACGCAGAGGGATACCGGCACCCCCTAAAGGGGCCTGTATCTCGGGGGGCACGGGGTCCCCAGACCTAAAACCAACGCGGTTCAGCTCCGGAGACCCCCTGCACATCTACACTATCAATAAAAATGTATTTCAAATCATTTTTAATGTGCGGATGTTTGCGCAGAGAGAGAGCAGCGGATCTCTCTCTGCTGAAAACACATCTCGCCCCCGCCACCCATACAGTAGTATCATTTATGTATGTGCATATACAGTACAGTACTGTACAGTACTGTATGTTAGGACTTACAGGGGTTGTTGTTGTTATACAGTATATATATATATATATATATATATATATATATACTGTACAGTATACAGTATACAGTATACTGCATTACAATTCATTATAGGGGACGGCTTCACAGAGAACAGCTCGCAAGCGCCACCATGTGTATTTTGACGGCATTGCAGTATTGTAACCAGCCGGAATAAAAAGCTTAAATTCCTGCCGGAAAATAACGCAATGCACTCTGGCAGAAAACTATCAGAAACCTGAATACACCCGAGTATACCCGAATTCGCGGGACTAGCCGTGCTCGAATAAAGTGTGTCGCCAGTGTATATATATATATATATATATATATATATATATATATGTGTGCAAATATAGCTGTATGCTCATCTGCATGTCTTAGGCAGGTCTGCAACCCCGCCTTTCCCCATTATCACCCAGCATACAGCACTTCCACTGCAGCAAGGGATTCTGGGAAATGACATGCAAATGAGCACACAATGTCACTTTTTGCCTCAATAACCATTTTTAACATGGTTCCCTATAGGCTTAAGCTTGCTGCATGGTCACAGCTTTGAGCACAGCCAGGGTTAAGGTGCATACCCAGAAAACCACCCACAGACAGCTGTTTCGACCTTGATGGGTCTCATCAGTGTGGGGTTGATTTTACTGGGAATGCAAGAGAGGCTATGAGATAGGCTAAACCATAATACTGAGTTAAGTTATGGTGAGTAAAAAAAGTGACAAAAACCCTCCACAGGAAAGCAAATATGCAAATATAGCTGTATGCTCATCTGTATGTCTTATATATATATATATATAAATAATATACAGCTAAACCCCGTTATAACGCGCCTCGCTATACCGCGATTCGGTTATAACGCAGTTTTCCCGTGGCTCCCGTTTTAAAAAAAAAAAAAAAATTTTTTTTATATATATATAACAAAAAAACAATATGAAGTAGCGCCGCTAAATAACCCAGTTAATTATAGATATTAATAGGAGAGACAGTAACTAATTGGATAGGCTTGAAGGGGCAGCTAGAGTAGGCTAATACACTATGATAAAACTTTAAAAAATACAATAACAATACAATCTCCTGACAATAACCCTAAAGAAAAAATAAAAATAAAAATCTAAGATGTATATTTATTGAGTAAAAAATAGAAAAAATTGTCAAAAGATATAAAAATGTAATAAAAAACCTTCAATACATAAAGTCCTGTTCCAGTGGCAATGTCTTTGGTTTCTTGCAGCCCGTTTCAAAGGGATCACCAGTCCCTCATGATATCTAGAAAAAAGGAAAGAGAAAGAAACAGGCGCACACCTAGTGCATTACCACAATAAAAATGTATTGATTGAACATAAAATCTTACAAATGCCCACTCACAAAAGTACAGCAAATATAGGCGGGTATGAGATAGGCTCTCATGTGCCATTTAGTTCAATAACCAGCGTCCATCCGCAGTCAATGGCGTCGTCACGTGGATCAACTCCGTGAAACCGGAAAAGGAAGAGGGGTCCTTCGCTTTCAGTTCTCCATCGTATTGGTCCCTCCAGGAAACAGACAACCTGCACCAGTGCTCGTGGGCAAATGGCGGCCAGAATCTAGCCACGCCCTATGCGTTTCGTCATCAAATGACGACTTCTTCAGGGGATTCCCTTCAAGCATAAGTCCTTAGTATTTATAGGGAGGTAACCAGCAATTTAGCCAATAAAGGATTATTGAATTATAGCAGTCAATTTGATCAATTACACATATATATATATACAATTTGAATAGAACAATTATACAGTATATATGAATATGACTACACGAATAGTAGATATTGTGAGGACCCCATTGATATTTGAGGAGTGATGTACAAACTCTAAAATAAAGTAACATTGCTGATGTTATAAATGTAAATAATGAGTGGATAATCACAGGATTAATCAACAAACAAACAGCACTAGAAAATGCATCATGATTGAATTATTGGAAATTATTTTAAATTAAACAATCTAAAGAATATATTAAAAACTAACTCATTGGGTTAGTGGGAGCACTGTATGCAAGGTGATAATGGTTGAAAGGCAGGGTTGCAGACTTGTCTAAGACATGTGAATATGCTCACAAGTGAGCGACACCCAGGTCTGCGCGCCGAGCGGTCGCGGGTGCCGCCGGAGGCAGCAACGGACCCGCCGCCACGCCGAAAAGGTGGGGGCCGGAGCAGGGAGCGCTCCGACTCTCTGCGGCATGCGTGCGCCGAAGGTATCCAGGAGTTGCGGCGGCCATTAGGGAGTCGCGCATGCGCAGTACAAGCATGCACGCAGCCCCAATGCTACAGCAGCCTCCGCGGGACTACAGTTCCCATGAGGCTGAGGGCCGAGTACCCCAGGTGCTCCAGAGTGGCCAATGAGAGGCCAGGATCCCCGAGAGCAGGGAAAGGGATACTTTTCGCGGGCTTAGGAACGGCAGTTGGAGCTGGGAGCAGGAAGGGGGAAGAAGGGTGTAGGGAGCAAGTGGCTCCTACACCAGGTCAGGTAATCCCCAGGTCTCAGGTAGGCCCCAATCCCCTCTAGGGTAGTGGGTAGGTTCTGAGGGAAGACCCCTAAGGTAGGGACCCTGCTCTTAGGTGTATGTGGGTGTGGAGTCTTATCAGTGACACAGCTGCAGTGCTGTGTGCGCTGACAAGAAGGCACAGCATTGAGTGCAGTGCGGTTGCTGCAGGTATTAGGTTGAGCTAGTGAGAGGGGATCCGGGAGGTGAAGGAAGAGGTAGTGTGGGTGCAGGGGGTCAGTGACCCGCCTGCATAGGACAGCTTTACCCCGTAGGCCCTAGGAGAATCCATGAAGTCACCGTAGGTTGCAGTGCTGCAGGGAAGCCCTATAGGATAGGAACGCCATTCACCTTACTCTGTAGACAGCTAGGGACAAAGGTACAGAGTTACGGTTGTGGCGAGTCGTTTGGGACCAGACAGCTGGACATTGCGACACCGGAGGCAGGCCGCTGATTCATCGGATCATTTGCGAAGCTGTTACCGGTCACCGCCGTGACCGGAAGGTATTATTTACATCAAGTGCACCAACACCGGTCAACAGGCGCTGATCCCGCCTTAGGTATAACTCTTTGGGGACACTAGTGAAGTGGCCAAAGGACTGAGCCTTTACAACTCCATTACCATACGTGGACACGGTGTGTGGGGCAAACGGTGGCGGGACAGAGACAGTACTCATTAGGAGTACTCGGCTGAGCCACTACCAGTTATTAAGGGGTTAGGTATTGCTGCTTAGGATAGCGTTAAAGGTTATAGGTTATGTATTATGTTTTAGGTGTTATTGCTATGATAAAGTGATAAGGTTATTATTGCGGTATAGTAAAATCAGTTACAAGCATATGTGTGTGTGTATGTTGCTTGCCCAGGGGAATCTCAAATCACGGGGATCCTGGGTAAGTGGAGGCTCTGCGCTAATAAGTGTTACCCCAGGCTCCCAGCTAGCGGAGGCTCAGATCTCCTGGAGCCACAGGTTGCGTACAGTACCCGTAGTCTCTTTGGGCGCGTCAGAAAAGGGGCTACATTTGGAGGCGCTGCTGAGATCTCAGACCTGGGGTGCCCTGTATTTTTTTCTCAATTGTGCTCTATTTTTATTTCACCATGTGGGTACTCTCAAGGCAGGAGGTCTACACATGGGCCTTGAAGGTTAACGCGACTCCTAACCACGTGGTTGCTGTGGGGGCAGACCTTGCTGGCGTGTCTTTGCTAGATGTCTAGGCGCATGTCCGGAAACTCCCTGGGCTAGCTTGTACGTGGGTCAGAGGGCGAAGGTATGATGTCACCTTGCAATGGAGTATTGTACTGATGTATGTAGGCCAGGCCATAAGCGAGGAAGATGGCCCCCAATTCTTGAATCTGCCTGAGGGTCCGTCCGATGGATGCCCCTTTATTTACCCTGACTTGTCAGTTTCTGCATGCACCGAGAGCCCTACTGAAATTAACATTGAGTCCCACCTAAAATGGCGGCTCCCGCCAAATCAAAATGGCACATGTGCGGCTGACTGCCAGCCTGCACAGAAGAATGTTGCAAGCCTCTGTCCAGGACTGGCGGGAAAACCAGAGCCCCGCCCCCACAATGTGAGTGACTCAGTGCAGCGCCAGCAACACTCCTTGAAAGACTGTGCTGCCCCTCCTCTAGAGTCCACCAGGGGGAAGGAGTGCCTTGAGCAGCAATCAGCTACTTCTGTTCAGCATAAGAGAGGTAATGGATGCAGAGAAACACACCCTTGGCTGTATAGAGTCATACGGGCCCCACATTTAGGCTCGCCAATGGTAGTATGCCCATGTGTGTTAGAATACTGTAATGTGTCTGGTGGCCAGGCAGCGGGCTTATCTACGTTACCAGTAGTGCTCACGACGACAGAGGTAGATGGGGAAGGATGCCTGCACTGCTGCCTGATCTGTTGTGATTGCCTCGTAGGTGAATTGACCCGGGGGCCCAAGTGTCCCGACTCTGAGGTGCAGTTCCTGAAACTCAGACTGCCGCAGCCTACAGAACCGCCAGAGGAAGAGGAGGAGGAGAACACTGTTGCAGAAACTGATTATTTTTCTTCCGGGAATGAAATAGACTGCAAGGGGTTACACCCTAACGTGTATGTGTCCCGGCAATTGCCAGGAATAGATGCCCTCGCGCTAATGTGCCCCTGCCTTCAGGAAGCCTGGGACAAGGGAGTCGACATGTTCCAGTTCCCGCTAGGCTTCAAAACAACCGAGGTGGAAGGAGAAACGTGTATACAGTGTTTTAGTACCACCTGTGACTATCCTAGAGGCGCACTGGCGTGGGAGCCCGAATGTGCCTGCTGCGGTGCACGTTTCTTGAAGCATATTATGCCCCAGCCTGCGGAATCCACAGAGAACACTGATGTGACTGATCTCTCTATCCAGGCGGTTGAAGCCGCTGCTATTCAACCTACCCCAGCAATACAGGTTGCAGAGGGCTCGTGTGCCCAAATGGACATTCTAGACTCAGGTCCCGAGCCGGAGCCGCCGAAGGCAGAGTCACAGATGTCGGAACCCCAGATGTCGGTTCCAGATCCGGTTCTAGAGCCGGAATCAGCGGAGAAAGGTACATTGACCAAAATGGACAGCTGCGACGCTGTGGCCGCACCAAGTCAGTGTGCTATACCAGATGTTCCAGGAGGTCAGTGCACCCCGGTTCTAGACTCAGTTACACCCTCAGAACCACAGATCCCAGAACCGCAGATTCCGGAATCACAGGGTAAGGTGTCTATACCCCCATCCACTCTTGTTGATTCCAGCGACCGACAACTTGTGGTGATGCACCTTCCAGTGGACCACTCCAGTGAAGCTGAGGACAATGAGCTGATTGCCCCAGATACTGCGGACTCTGCCGTGGGCCCGTGGGCCCTACCGTGGCCGCTCCAGTCTTCAACGATGGTATCATCGGTCCCAGGCTTGGGATCAGTACCTGCCAACGATGGCAGGGGTGAGTTGACTGCCCCAGGGGTGTCGGGTGTGAGCTCCCCGGTGATTGCGGAGCATGGTGGCTCCAAAGGTAGGGTCACCCGGATGATGGGCTCACCTCGTCATCGTGTCCTGGTGGGGGTGTCTCCCCTAGACGATCTGTGCAGACCATGGAGCAGATTTGACCTCATCAAGGTATCCAGTACAGCAGCCATGAGCGACGCTTATTCCTACACGAGGAACCTCCAAGCTTTTTCTTCTCAAGACATGGGCCTGCACGTGGACATTGTGCTGTCCCCAGAAGATGTCACCGCTAAAGGGATTGCTGGAGCGAACCAAGACTGTGCTGTGACCGCTCCGGTAGTTGTTGCCTCTTTCATGCGCACGATGGAGCGCTTCATTCGCCATGTGGTGGACCGAGGCAAGAGACTGAATCTCCCTGTCTCCCGCGAGATGAAAGCGGATGATCAGGCAAGGGTCAATACCAAGGACCTCTTGCTATTTTCCCCAACCGGGGGAGGCCGTGACTCTAAACCAGAGACTACCATTTCAGTACCAGTGACTGACCAGGCAGTGATTCATGGAAATCAGAGGGAGATACCCTCACCCAATCAGTTAGGGGCACTCCACTATGAGACTCAGCTGTCCTCGGGTATCCACATGATGATGTTGGGTACCAATGGAAAAATGCATGTGATGTGTTGTCTAATCTTGGCAATGCGTTTTCATTATATAATTATCTGCTATGTTTGCTACCCAAGCGAGGTCGTTGGGATTTTACGACGGGGAGAATGTAGCCCTGGTCTATTTTTAGCCTCAGCGACCCCCCAGGTCTGCGCGCTGAGCGGTCGCGGGTGCCGCCGGAGGCAGTGAATGACCCGCCGGCACGCCGAGAAGGTGGGGGCCGGAGCAGGGAGCGCTCCGAGGCTCTGCGGCCCACCTGGCTATCGGGGGCCGCCATTGTGTCGGCTCGCGCATGCGCAGTGGTCGCGCATGCGCCAAAGGTATCCAGGAGTTGCGACGGTCATTAGGGAGTCGCGCATGCGCAGTTCAAGCGCACACAGCCCCGATGCTACAGCAGCCTCCGCGGGACTACAGTTCCCATGAGGCTTAGGGCCAAGTACCCCAGGTGCTACAGAGTGGCCAATGAGAGGCCAGGATCCCCGAGAGCAGGGAAAGGGATACATTTCACGGGCTTAGGAACGGCAGTTGGAGCTGGGAGCAGGAAGGGGGAAGAAGGGTGTAGGGAGCAAGTGGCTCCTACACCAGGTCAGGTAATCCCCAGGTCCCAGGTAGGCCCCAATCCCCACTAGGGTAGTGGGTAGGTTCTGAGGGAAGGCCCCTAAGGTAGGGACCCTGCCCTTAGGTGTGTGTGGGTGTGGAGTTTTGTCAGTGACACAGCTGCAGTGCTGTGTGCGCTGACAAGAAGGCACAGCGTTGAGTGCAGTGCGGTTGCTGCAGGTATTAGGTTGAGCTAGTGAGAGGGGATCCGGGAGGTGAAGGAAGAGGTAGTGTGGGTGCAGGGGTCAGGGACGCCTGCATAGGACAGCTTTACCCCGTAGGCCCTAGGAGAATCCATGAAGTCACCGTATGTTGCAGTGCTCCAGGGAAGCCCTATATGATTGGAACGCCATTCACCTTACTCTGTAGACAGCTAGGGACAAAGGTACATAGTTGCGGTTGTGGCGAGTCGTTTGGGACCAGACGGCTGGACATTGTGACACCGGAGGCAGGCCGCTGATTCATCGGATCCTTTGCGAAGCTGTTACCGGTCACTGCCATGACCGGAAGGTATTATTTACATCAAGTGCACCAACACCGGTCAACAGGCGCTGATCCCACCTTAGGTATAACTCTTTGGGGACACTAGTGAAGTGGCCAAAGGACTGAGCCTTTACAACTCCTTTACCATACGTGGACACGGTGTTTGGGGCACGCGGTGGCGGGACAGAGACAGTACTCATTAGGAGTACTCGGCTGAGCCACTACCAGTTATTAAGGAGTTAGGTATTGCTGCTAAGGATAGCGTTAAAGGTTATGTATTATGTTTTAGGTGTTATTGCTATCATAAAGTGATAAGGTTATTATTGCGGTATAGTAAAATCAGTTACAAGCATATGTGTGTGTATATGTTTCTTGCCCAGGGGAATCTCACATCACGGGTAACCTGGGTAAGTGGAGGCTCTGCGCTAATAAGTGTTACCCCAGGCTCCCAGCTAGCGGAGGCTCAGATCTCCTGGAGCCACAGGTTGCGTGCAGTAGCCGTAGTCTCTTTGGGCGCGTCAGAAAAAGGGCTACATATATATATATATATATATATATATATATATATATATATACAGTGGCGACCAACTTTATTCTTACTTGGCTAGCTCCGCGAGTTTCAGAATATCCCGGTGATGTGCAGTTTTGTGTCGTTTTCTCCCGGGGTGTATTGCGTTATTTTCGCGGCTGTGATTTAAGCATTTTATTCCCGCTGGCTGCAATACTGCAATGCCGTGTAAAAACGCATGGGGGCGTTTGCGAGCTGTTGTCTTTGAAGCCGAGACATTCATGAATTGTAATGCAGTATATACTGTATATATACAGTATATACTGTATAACAACAACCCCTATAACCCCTAACATACACATACAGTACTGTATATGCACATCAATGATACTATAGGCCGTCCCCTGGCGAGATGTGTTTGCAGCAGAGAGAGAACCGCTGCTCTCTCTGCGCAAACATCGGCACATTAAAAATTATTTAAAATACATTTTTATTCATAGTGTAGATGCATTTAAAGGTCCCGATCACGTGACCGCGGCATGTAAACCAAGCAGAGGGATACCGGCACCCGCTATAGGGGCCTGTATCTCGGGAAGCAGGGGGTCCCCGGACCTAAAACCAAAGCGGTTCAGCTCCGGAGACCCTCTGCACATCTACAGTATGAATAAAACACATATATAAATTAACACTCATTCCTTACCTTTGCGGCTATGTGCTATGGTAACGAAGCAGCATGACTGTATTTTTAATAATATTGTACAGTGAGCAGGGGGTTCCCTGAGCCACAAATAAAAACTCAGGGGACCCCCTGCTCCTGCACAATATTATTAAAAATACAGAAATGCTGCTTCATTACCATAGCTGATAGCCGCTAAGGCAATGAAGGGGTTAACCCACCGTGCCCGCTTTATTGTGGGTAGCGGGGGTGGGTGAAGGGGGTATTTGGCCCTTGATGTGAGTTTAGGACTTGCGGGGGGGTTGCGGGTGCACTTAACCCCTTCACGGCCGTAGCAGTTAATACCGCTACGGTCATGAAGGGGTTAACCCCTCCCGCTAGCCCCCGCAAGCCCTAAACAACCATTGTTGGGGCTAATACCCCCTCCGGGTATATTCAGCTCCGGAGACCCCCTGCACATCTACACTATGAATAAAAATGTATTTTAAATAATTTTTAATGTGCGCAGAGAGAGCAGCGGTTCTCTCTCTGCTGCAAACACATCTCGCCCCCGCCGGCCTATAGTATCATTGATGTGCATACAGTATACAGTACTGTATGTGTACAGTACTGTATGTTAGGGGTTATAGGTGTTGTTGTTATACAGTATATATATATATATATACTGCATTACAATTCATGAATTTATGCCATCTGGCGGACACGCGAAGCATTGCAGCCTAGTAAATCCTGAACCATTATCAATTAACACATCAACCGCGCGTCAGCCGGGCATGACAAACCGGTGATTTGTAAGAATAAAGTGTGCCGCAACAGTGTATATATATAGCCAATAAAGTATATCACTTGTGAGCACATTCACGTGTCTTAGACAGGTCTGCAACCCTGCCTTTCAATACAGTATATTACTACATACTACATATATACTACTTAGTTCTAAATACTACAGTATTATATACTACATGCAGTATATTTGCTTATCTATAACTTTTTTTTCTCATAATTGTATTAGAGATAATTAGATATTGGAAGTTGCAGTTCCTTATCCAATAACATTTTACAGAGATACTAACTCATTATGAATAAAACTTTTCAAGGGAAATCATTCCTCACTACTATAGCACACATAATTTTAAGTCACTATAAGAGAGGATGGCAAAGGTGCAAAAGTGAATATTGGCATTATGGGTGATTTATCTTAGTAAGAAAGTTTAAACAGGGACAAATCAATCTTCTCACTCTGACTCCTGTCAAAATGTAAACAACCTTTTACAATTAATTACTTAACTATTACTGACAACTGTCATCAATCTTTAAATAAGACCATTGTATATGAAATGAAGAAATAATTAGAAACAACAAATGACTAACTTGCAAAATGTTTTTAAATCTATGGATATTTGAAAGATAGAGCTGATGGATGAAATGCAACTTGCTGTTCCACATACTGTACATACATACAGTAGATACTGTACACTGTTTTTCCAAAGTTTAGCCTGGGTAACAGGGTAAAACAGATACCTTATAAAAAGATAAGATATAATTATGAATGATAAAATAAAAGACTTTGCAAGACCTGACCAAGAATCATGGAACCTGTTGAGCAGGGGTGTGCTAACTGGGGAGCGCCCCCGAGATTTCCAGGGTGGCCACGGGCGGTTGCAGAGGCCCCATACTCTTCCCCAAGGCATTAAAAGTAAATGCTGGGGGATCGCGTGAGGCCTCTGGAACCTCAACTTACCTTGCTTCAGCCAGTGTCTGCAAGCATCTCCATGGCAATGCAGAGTGAAATGATGCCGCAGGGTAATGCGGTGTGTTGTCACACATGCGTTGTCATAGCAATGCTGTGGCAAATTATGCCATGGGTCACGTGATGTGACGTCACATGACACCGCACATTGGGCCTCATGCAGAGAGCATAGAATTTTCAAATTGGCGAATTTCATAAAAAGTAGCTTTTTTGGAGAGTTTTATTCTCCATATGCAGAAAAGTGCGAATTCTGCTATGTTTAACATGGATGCGTGTGGCGAGTTTAAAAGGGAAAGATGCGCGCTTCAGAAATGTGTAAAAAAAAAATCGCGGCTTTTTTCCCCCTTTGCTATAGGCGGCGAGCGCCATTTTATTGCCAACTTTTCCTGGCGCGGCAAAAATGAGAAAATCGCGCCATTTCTCTGGCGCGAACAGCTGCTACATGCCGTTCGTACCTCTCTGCATTCGGAGAGTTTTAAAAATGGCGAGATGGAGGTTCTCGCCAGCCGCGAGGCGAGTTTTAGCAATAGAAAAAACAAAATGGCGCGTTTTTCGTAACTCGCCATTTTCTGCCGGTTTCTGCGCGAAATTGTACAAAAAATGGCGAATTTTGAAATAACGATGCTCTCTGCATGAGGCCCATTATCTGATGCTGCACTGAGCGAAGGGGGGGGAGATGATGTCACATCCTTAAAAACAAGCCTGTCATGGTACAGCATTCAATTGGATTGGACATGTACTATCTGACCCAAAAATGTGACATCACAGGCCTCATATAAGGCCCGTTCCATCTCATTTTAGCTTAAGAAGCTGATTTTATTGTGGGTAGAGGGATTGGGTGAAGGGGTTAGTTGTCCCAAGGTGGGTTTTTAGGCCTACAGGGTGGGTAGCAGGACTGTTTAACCCCTTCATTACCATAGCTGTTCCCATTGCTATGGTAGTGAAGGGGTTAACTTCTCCCACAACCTTCCCGGCATGGGGTGCCAGTATCCGCTGCACTTTGAAAGCTTCCGCGTCACGTGACCGGGACATATAAATTATGCAGGGGATACCGGCACCCCATAAAGGGGCCTGTATCTCCTGAAGTAGGGGGTCCCCGGACCTGAAACCAATGCAGTTCAGCTCCGGAGACCCCTACACATCTACACTACTGTCAAAACACACATATCAATAAACAATAATTCCTTACCTTAGCGGCTATCCGCTATGGTAATGAAGCTGCATTAATGTACATTTTAATAATAGTGGGCGGGAGCAGGGGGTCCCCTGAGCTGAACCGCATTGATTTCTGCCTCAGAGACCCCCTGCTTCCCGAGTTAAAGGCCCCGGTATAGGGAATCAGAGGCCAATGTCGCCGACATCTTTATAGCGTCCAAGACGTGACGTGGGCTCTATAAAGATGGCGGCGACACTGGCACCGATACCCCAAACCGGGGCCTGAAACTCGGGAAGCAGGGGGTCCCTGAGGCAGAAATCAATGCGGTTAAGCTCAGCAGCTTTATTTATGCATTGGTGTGTGTAATGTAATTTTAATTTAGTTACATGTTATTTTTAGTGGCTTATTTCTGGTAGTTAGATTTGAATGATGGTGGTTACTTTCAATTAAAATTATTTTGGCAATGGTTTGGCTTTAGGAATTGAATAGGGAATTGTATAATTGATTTGGATTGTATTGTAATTGGTTTAGGAAATTGATTGATTGATGGTAAATTTATTTATGTTGCTTACTTTCTATTTGATTTTGTGGATGACATTGGTGTTAGGGGACATTGTTCATAGTGTATTTTATTTAGAAATTGATTTTGCATAGTGTTACATGATGCACAGATTAATTGCATCATGTACACACTCCAATGCAATTGTTTGAGGTTTGATATATATTTGTCTAGGTGCTGGTGTGTTGGGACAGGAGCTATCATTTATTTTTAAAACTGCTGGTGTTTTAATGTGAAGATGAAATGTGCTGCTGGTTTAATTTTATTACAATGTGCTGATGTTGAGATTCTGATTTCATGTTTTTATTTATACATGCTTATGTAATCCTTACCCATTTATTTGTATATTGGTGTTATATGTATGTATATATATATATATATATATATATATATATATATATATATATATATATATATATATATATATATATATATATATATATATATATTATATATATATATATATCTTCCACTGTACAAATGAATGGGGGCAGGGTGGATTAACCCTTAATGACTATAGCGGTTAATGACCGCTAAGGTGATTAAGGGGTTAGGGGACATTACATTGGCTCTTTTGATTGTTTTGTATGTTTTGCAGCACCGGAGGGGCATGGGCAGAATGAAGATGAGGATGAAGACGGCCTTCATGGTAGGTGCCTGGAAAAGGTAAGTGTAATATGTATTTACTGTATTTATTGTAATTTATATGTATTTAAAATGGGCAAATGCATTATTATCCATATATGGATAATAGTAATTTTGCCCATTACTGTATTGTATGTGTATTTAGTTATAAATATTGTTTATTATTTTTGGAGGCACAACATTGGTACCGCAGGCCTGCGGGTACCCTGGCACTCCCGCGGGGACCCCGTGACGGCCGTGGTGACCCCCGACTCCCACGGGGACCCCCGCTTGGTGAGCCGGGGGCCCCGGACCACCCCGGGGTCAGCCGGGGACACCCGCGGGACCCCCGGCCTTCCTCGGGGACCCCTGCGGGGTCAGCCGGGAACACCCGCCGGCCTGTTGTATGGGTGTTGCGCACGCAAAAATGTAAACAAAGAAATTTTTCAAAGTCCAGCTTTTTTATCACCTGCCTTTAGCTGGCGAGCTTTGTTGAATCCCGGAGAAGGGCAGAATTGAACGCAAACAGGTTATCGTACGAGCAAAGTTGGACTTTGAAAAATTTCCTGGAAAAAGCCACTTTAAGAACGCAAAGTGCCTGTTAGCGTGGCTTAGTGAATCGAGTTCGGCGGAACATCACGTTCTAAGAGCACTTTGCGTTCTTAAAACGACTTATCACTGCTTAGTGCATAGCCCCCCAAGAGTGGAAAAAGTTGTTTTCACATAGTGAGTGACAAAGAGGAAGCAGTCAGTGTTTTTTCCATGACAGTTGGAAAGCAGGAACTCATTTGGGTACCTCTGCACTAATAGGGCACATGACCTATCATAAGACGACATGGCAACATAGTTTAAACTCTGAGGTCACAAGTAGTAGCTGAGTTGTGAGAATGAGGAATTAATTAGTCAATGAAAGGCTTAAGTAATTAGGGTCATCATGATAATCACAAAGTGTAAGGTATAGACAACACTATACTACATAGGTTCCAAGAAAGTCTAATATAAAGGTAGTGCAATGCAGCAAAAGAGGCACTGTAACTCCCACAATACTATAACTACAAAATACACTCCCACCTCACGTTAGTTTATTTTCTCAACCCCTGTGTTGATAGTCTCCTTCTTTTCTGTTTTCTGCGCTATGGTTTTCCACCACTCTGCCTGCAGATAAGTACAGTATCACTTTCCTGACTTTTGAAGCAGTGTTTTTTTTTTAATTATTATTCACTGTCTGTTTTTCTGTTGTTTATGTTTCTGTCTGTCTATTATTATTCACTGTCTGTTGTTCTGTACATTGCACTGACACCATAAGTTTGTGTGGCTCTATTACTGCCTCTTTATATTCAGTTACATAGGGTGTTACCTTATCTCATGAACTATATGAGTAACAATATTTTTACTCCTTATTTTGTCTCATAACTTTCTCTGAGTGCTGGGAACTTTTGTGTGTTTTGTAGTCATCATGATAATGTACTAATAATGGATGTACATGGCACTAGTAACTTAAGCTGCAATAGTGATGATAATGAGGCTGTTGGGGGCTAGCTCCAGTATGAACTGATACAGAAATTACCTTTTTAATTCTGGTTAATGCAAGAAATAACACAGACAATATTGTGTGCGCATGCTTTTCTATTGTTTTAATACGATAAATATTGTGGTAGCATTAAAAGGTGCAAGAGCATCTGCTAAATCTGTATTAGTAGTTGGCAGCAAAAACATGGGTAATAGGGGCCTTCTGGCAGTAGACACGTATGTGGAGCAAGAAAGTCTAATGTTTAAATACATTAATAAATGGATGTTTTAGAAGTAGATAATAGTAATTAAGTAATAATCCTCAAAGACAGGACATTATTAGGCCACTAATACCCAGATAATGCCCTGTCCTGAGGGGATTATTACTATTATAGGCTAAATGTTTTAACGCGGTAAGTTAATTTTTTTCCCTCCCCCACCCCATTTCCATCAGCAGACTGTGCCGCCTCCCCCTTTGCCCCATTAATGGCTCATGGAATCCTCTTTAGCTCTATCCAAATCAACCACCTCCCCCGCTCAACTAATCAGACTAACCCCCAGCAGAAAATGACCATGTTTTCCAGTGGTTACCAACTCATCTGACTGCATCTCCCAAGGCAAAGGAAAGAAAGTGAATAGTAAAATCCTGCTCTTGGCTTACATACATTTATGGATATTCCTGGTTGATTGATGCCCAGAAGTTTAAACTATCAGTGAGCAGGATTTCATTATTGACTTTCTTATTTCTCATCAATTCGCCCATCTCTACTTGTAGCACATTTTTCAGATACCCATTTGCACATAATTATGAATATTATTATCATCATTTATTTGTGAAGCGCCAACATATTCTGCAGCACAGTACAATGGAGCAAATAATTAGAGGGGAAATGGGGGAGGTGAAAATCCTGCTCAGCTCAAATCAAAGTTACTTACTAGATGGGTGCTATCATGGTTAATACATGTGTGTAGGGAGGGGATGGAGACCAGAACCCTATGTGATGCACTCAACTCTACTAATATGAAAATAATAAAGTTTTATTAATATCTATTAAGGTAAACATAGAAAAAAGTTTAAAACCTAAACAGTGTACTTGAGAGATCCTAGGTGTGGATCTATCTTAATGGTCAAATGGCAGTGATAATCACCTTTAAATAGCCATATAAGCTAGACTGGACTTGCAGTCAGATACAAATATAAAACACATCGCACTTGAACCTGATAGCTCAAAATATGGACACTTTGTGAATTCCCTCAGGATAATAGTACACAAAGTGTTAATCCTAAAGTGCCATGAGGTGCAGTGGTACACAGAGAGGAACACTGATAACTTTGGGCACTGTGTAACAATGTCAGTGTATTACACATAGCTTTGGTGCCTGCACAAATGAAGTCAGTTGCATCCCCCAGCAGGAGAAAAAAAACCCCACCCTTGTAAACAAACGATGGGGATTGGGGACCCAACGTAAGTAGCTTGGGGTTTGACTATGCCCGGCTGGTACACCATACTGGCCATTAAGGTTGTGTACTTACTGACACTTACTGCATACCCACGCTAATCCCCATCGTTTGTTTACAAGGGTGGGGTTTTTTTTCTCCTGCTGGGGGATACAACTGACTTCATTTGTGCAGGCACCGATGCTATGTGTAATACACTGACATTGTTACACAGTGCCCAAAGTTATCAGTGTTCCTCTCTGTGTACCACTGCACCTCATGGCACTTTAGGATTAACACTTTGTGTACTGTACTATTATCCTGAGGGAATTCACAAAGTGTCCATATTTTGAGCTATCAGGTTCAAGTGCGATGTGTTTTATATTTGTATCTGACTGCAAGTCCAGTCTAGCTTATATGGCTATTTAAAGGTGATTATCACTGCCATTTGACCATTAAGATAGATCCACACCTAGGATCTCTCAAGAACACTGTTTAGGTTTTAAACTTTTTTCTATGTTTACCTTAATAGATATTAATAAAACTTTATTATTTTCATATTAGTAGAGTTGAGTGCATCACATACAGTACAATGGAGCACAGATGTATCTTACAAAACCATGAACAGTTACATACAGGTGAGGACAAACATGCACAAACAGATACAAAGAGTTAATGATGACCCTGCTCATGAGAGTTCACAATCTAGAGAGAATGAGGGATAATATTGAAACAAAAAGGTGAAGGGCCTACTCATTGTAGGATAAGGTGTGGCTCAGGTTAGAATATGGCCCAGTCTGACAGCTAAGGCCAGTAAGGTTTTTGGGGAACATGAAAATGTTCAAAAACAAGCAAAAGTTCATATGGTTTCAAGAGAGAAATTAAGTGCAGATAGGTCGTCTAATATTAACTGGAAAAACTGAAAGCTGAAAATAGTGTATTCCAATGAGAAAGCAGAAACTGAACGAGGCCATGTACTTATCCATGAACATGGGTGACAGAATGTCGGTGCTACACACTACATAAACAAATGAGAGCAACAATGCAAGAGATGCACTACATTCTAAAGTGACATATTAATACATTAATTATCTTTGTAGCTCTCTGGTTGACATAAATATATATTCACTTTGTGGTGGGTGTGGGAGTTTGAGCTTGCTGGGAATCTGTGTTAACCTATGTCTGACTGCTAGCAGTCAATTGGAGGCTGTGGCACCTCCCCCAGAGCTCACTCCTCCTCCTTCACCTTTTTAACTTGGAAGGTCATTTCACTTGCTGCAGGAACAAGACCCATTATGGTTATTCCCCTCTCACAGAGGTAAAAGGAAGGGTTCACAGTGTAGTGTAGGACCTGCATTATTTTGGTTATACCTTGACGTTGGTATGCAGGCTTATGACGCCTTTGGCCAAAGGGTTAACTAAATAACCAATTATTATTATTATTGAAGTATTTTACTTTATATGTTTTGTCAATTGGATGCAGCATTGGGCACCCCTGTCTCTTGTTATAAACAAATGAGAGCAACAATACAAGAGATGCACTACATTCTAAAGTGACATATTAATACATTAATTATCTTTGTAGAGTAGATTAAAGAATACTAATCCATTTTTTTAAAAATTCATTGTCATTATTATTAATGTAAATTCAAAACTTTTATTATAATAAATCCCTGAATTTACAATGAAAAAAATTGTACCGTCATATTAAGTAGGATCCAGTATCTGAATCAAAATCACAAAATTAATCAAAGCAAGCAATAATTTCTGTACTTATATTTGATTTTCAAAATAAACAGTTTTCTTAGTAATTTACTGTACATGTATGGATTCTCTTGCAAAAATAGATACTGTAAAATAAAAAATATATGTTTTTAAACACCATAAAACAGTTTCTGATTGAGCTACACATTACACATAATTCCACTCTCATATGAGATATCAGAACATTGATGAAACCCATCGACAAAGATGTTTTAAATCTATAAATGTTAAACATTTCAAACAGAAATGACTCAATATCTCATTATTTTCATTTAACAAAAGTACAATAATTCCTAACTGGCAAGTTTATGAACTCCAAACTCTGCTTTCTGCAAATTACAGCACCCTGACAGCACATCTAAAACATTGAACAAAATACTTTAAACAAAATAATTGCTTTTACTGGTTTATGTGTGAATTAAATTGTAATTAACTTGCTAAAGTGGTTGAACTATTAAAGGTCATTTTAAAACTAACATTTATTTTAGATAGCGTAGTTCAATTTTAAATCCTTTAATCATTATTGTTATGGAGAAAATATGATGGAAAAAAAGTCGGGTCTTTACGATTTGCTATATCCTGCATAGTCCTTAATATGAAATCCCTACTCACCTCCCAGAGTTACCTGTCTCTTGTGGGTGGATAAGATCCTTTCTAGGTGCAATTGCAGTTGCAATATTGAGCAATATTTTATTATCACAATATATCATGTCCATAAAAATCAGCAAACACACGGTATCATAAAACCAAATTACAGCAATCGACTGACTGTTACTTAATACCCCATAAGAGAATTACATTGTCTACGTTTCCCTTAGTTAAAAAATTAAATCCTTAAAAAGCACTGGGAAAAGTTTTTACAAAGTCCTCTAAGACTCATAATGCTACTCATGATGTACTAATATTGCATCTCTCAGGATGGCTGTCCAAAGTAGTTTAATAAAATCTAAATGTTGCTGCATGGAGATTATTAAAAGGTGACAGGAAGTTCATACATTTAGTAAATAGTAATTTTTCACTTTCTTGGGTTGTCGTGTGAACCAGTCATATAGGTGAGAAATGTATGCCATAGTCACAGGCTTACATGGACGTATGTACTGTATAGACAACCTACACAGCTTTATATTAAGATGAAAATCACTGACCTGCATAACTGTTTCATTAACGTGTACAGTATCCTGTCTGTTATCATGGTAGTTTCTTCTAGCACTATGAATCTTGCCAAATTTTTAGAGGTACGTTTTCAAAAGTGCTCACGTAAAGCATGAGGTCCTTTTAGCGGTGTTTCCCCCACCCCCCGAGTAAATAGAATGATGTTTATTGTGGGGCAGTGTATTGTTTTTATTGTGGGTACAGAGGGTGGGGGGAGGGGGTGTATTGGCCCCAATGGTATGTGGGTAGGCCTCCCTTGTGGGTAGTGGGTGAGGGTGGTTAGGCCTCACGGGGTGGGGGGTTAGTGGGGGAGGGTATGTAGGCCTCCCGAGTGGTGGGTGAGGGTGGGTTAACCCCTTAATGACTGTAGCATTTAATAACCGCTATGGTGATTAAAGGGTTAGGGGACATTACATTGGATGTTTTTATTCTTGTTTCTGTTTTGCAGCAGCGGAGGGGACTGGCCAGGATGAAGATGAGGATGGCCTTCATCGTGGCAGCCGGACATGGGTGAGGGCAATATATATTTAATGTATTGATTGGTGTTTATGTATTTTAAATACACAGGGGGTGTATGTTGTTTATTGCAATGTCCTCAATAAACATGCTATTCTGCCTTAACCCCTTCATTGCCTTAGCGGCTATCCGCTATGGTAATGAAGCAGCATTTATGTATTTTAATAATATTATGCGGAAGTAGGGGGTCTCCTGAGCTGAACCGCATTGATTTCTGGCTCAGAGACCCCCTGCTTCCCGAGTTACAGGCCCCAGTTTGGGGCATCGGTTACAGTGTCGCCGCCATATTTATAGCGGGCACAGCACGTATGGGATGCTATAAAGATGGCGGCGACACTGCCACCCGATGACACATACCGGGACCTGTAACTCGGGAAACAGGGGGTCCCTGGTCCACAAAGCAATGCGGTTCAGCTCAGGGTACCCCCTGCTCACTGTACACTATTATTAAAAATACATTCATGCTGCTTCATTACTATAGCACATAGCCGCAAAGGTAAGGAATGAGTGTTTATTTATATGTGTGTTTTACTGATAGTGTAGATGTGCAGAGGGTCTCCGGAGCTGAACCGCTTTGGTTTTAGGTCCGGGGACCCCCTGCTTCCCGAGATACAGGCCACTTTAGGGGGTGCCGGTATCCCTCTGCTTTGTTTACATTCCGCGGTCATGTGATCGGGACATTTAAATGCAGATGGATACCGGCACCTCATAAAGGGGCCTGTATCTCGGGAAGCAGGGGGTCCCTGGACCTGAAACCTATGCGGTTCAGATCCGGAGACCCCCTGCACATGTACACTATGAGTAAAAGTTGTTTAGAAAGATTTTTATTTTGCCGATGTTTGCGCAGAGAGAGCGGCGGGTCTCTCTCTGCTGCAAACACATATCGGCAGAAACGGCCTATCACCAGGCTATCGGGAGCTCTTTTATCACCGGCTCATCAGCGTTTTGCTTTCGCAGTGATTTGGCAGGGATCGGCATGGATTCGGCCCTTACTGAATACTGCGAGGTCAAATCGCCAAAATCATGCCCATAGGGAACACTTGCCGAATGCATTTTTTCGGCGCTTACTGCATAGAGCCCCTAGGTGTTTGTTTCTGATCTGGCACTGTATGATCAATTGAAGTACCAGCATTTCTAGTTTGACTATGTTGTAACCTTTGATTACTGTCATTTGGACTCTGATGTTGCAATGGGCAGAGCTAACCAGCATATCTTTAACTGCTGACTTATCTGCTGTATTCTAATCATCTGTGGTGTGAGTTAATAAATTAGCAATCTGCACCAGAGAGGCTCCCTTTCAAATAGTCTCTGGACTTCAGTTTTGGGGAGAGGGGAGGAGGAGAAAATTAAATTCAGTGGATTCTATGCCTGCTGGTTCATTGCTGCATAATAAGATGAGAACTAAAAAAGAAAAGTCGCCTCTAAAAGGTAGTTTTAAAAAAATGCTATCGGTGTTTAACTGGAGACTATTCTGCTGGTACTGGGACAAGTCCAGATAAATGCTCATCTAACATAACAAGTTTGCCCCTTTACATTGAAGAACACAATTTGCATCCATTTACAGTACAGTAACTCTTGCTTGTTGCTGGCACTGAATGAAATACCTGGATTACATGCTGGGTGATATTTACCTAGAGGCACAGAATCGTGGGTAGGCTGTCAGAACAACAAGGTTAATAAGAAGTATTGTACACACACACCACCCCCTCCCTGTACAGATGCAGCCGCCGTTTTTCAAACATTTACCTGGGTAAATGTTGCGTTATGCCACGTGGTGATGCAAGATATTCCGTTGCAGACATAATGGCCCATCAGATCTGTACCGGGGTCTGTTTCTCTGTAATAGACAAGCAGTAAGAGATAGAGTGACTGATTCAGCCTACCCGCGCGCCTCTCACAGTCGATTGCAGGGGTTTTATTTATTTTTAAACATCACAGTAATGTAGCAGGGGGTCTCCGGAGCTGAACCACATCGATTTCAGGTCCGGGGAACCCCTAGTTCCCGAGTTACAGGCCCTGTTATGGGGTGCCGGTATCTCCTATGCATGGAAATGTCTCGCGTCACGTGATCGGGACATTTCCATGCATAGGAGATACCAGCACCTTATAGCGGGGCCTGTATCTTGGGAAGCAGGGGGTCCGCGGACCTAAATTTAAATTTAAATGTATAATAAGCACCAAAACACAACCCACCCCCTGTGCCCTCACATAAAACTAATATTTATTTTTTATAGATAAAGGATTAATACCACAGGTCAGCAAAGGTCCCTGGGTGGTCCCCACGGTTGTCCACAGGCACCACAGTTCACCCCGTGGGATTCCCACGGGTGTCTGGGGGCCCTCGGGTGGTCCCTGCTAGGCTCCGTGGGTCTCCAGGTGGTCCCTGCGGGTGTCCATGGGCCCCAATGGGATCCATGTGTGGTTCCTGCGGGTGTCTGGGTGTTCCAGGGTCATCCCCACAGGTGTCTGGGGTCCTTCAGGTGGTTCCCACATGTGTCTTGGGGCCCTCAAGTGGTCCTTGGGGGTTCCCGGGGCTCCCACAGTTGTGGGGCCCACCTGTTCCTCCCCGCAGGTGTCCGTGTGTCCTCAGGTGGTCCCATGGGCATCCATGGGTCCTCAGGTTGTCCCCGCGGATGTCTGGGGGCCCTCGAGTGGTTCCCACGGGTGTCTGGGGCCCCTTGGGTTGTCCCCGCGGGTCGCTGAGGCCCCCACAGCTTTGGGGTTCCGGTTCCTCCCCGCAGGTGTTCGTGGGTCTCAGATGGTCCCCGTGGTTGTATTAATTAATTGTTGTGCTGGCCTTTTCTTTTAGCATAAAATTTATTTTTTGGGCTAGTGGTGTGATTTATTTAATTGATTGGTTGGCTAGTGGTTTTATTTACTGTAGGCAATTGATTGTCTAATGGTTTTATTTCTTTAATTGATTGGTTGGCTAGTGGTTTTATTTAGGTAATTGATTTTCTATTGCTTTTAATTTTACAGTTTGGGTGTTTAGGTGCTGGTTGTATACAGTAGGTTTTATTATTGTGTATTTTGGACATTCAGGCTTTTGTATTAGGGTGACCATTGACTGCTATAGTAGCTTATGCCCATATTATATGGGTATGATTTACTACTATAACAATCAATGAGTAGAGGGTGGGTATAGTGGGTCCGGGGTGGGTGGTTAGGCCTCCCGGGTGGGTAGCAAGGTAGGATGGATTAACCCTTTAATTACTAAAGCGGTTATTAACTGCTATGGTGATGAAGGGGTTACGGCCATTAGATTGTATTTATTATGTATGCTTTCTGGCAACGGAGGACATGGCCCTGCTGTATGCTGACGAGCACGCCCTTCTTATTGCCAGGGGTAAGTAGATCGGTTCTTATTTACTTTATTTATGCTGCCTGCTAATGTTGTGTTTAATAATGGGCAAATGATCTATTATCCATATCAGGATAATAGTTATTTTGTTATATAGAAATAAACTTTATAAATCGCTCATCCTAATCATTATTTTATCTCTTATTTATAGTTTCAGGTAAGTAACATGGTGCATGAGGATATGTACAGTAATACCAGATATGATCAAAGAAGATCCAAGAAAAGAATCCTCCACAAGAATGCACTCTATGTTTCCATGTGTCGAATTTGCGGACAAATTGTCCCAACAGTTTCACTTGCCAAACAAATGACTATTTATTGATCCAAGATCAGCTACCAAGATTAAAAATAAAAAACAATAGAACTTTATTACATCTTAAATTTGTGCAATTATTTACAGTATGTATTGTTTAAAATCCCTGTTGGAGTAAAGTACAGTAGGAAAGTTTGTCGAATATATTGTAGGAGACTTGTAATCACATTAATATGTGTGTCTACTGATAACATATAATATGTTAGTCCTACTTTGACACCTCTCTCTGTAACCCTTGGAATATATCTAAATGTAAAGTATATGAGTCTGTATGAGTATAATATTCTATAGCTCATATACTTTCTATAGCATGAGACGGTTCATCACATATATAGCGGCGCTTGTATGTCTATGCTGTCTAGCATATAAGTACTGGGATACCAGAAATCATAAGAGTCACATATATCTATCTCACAAATGATTATAAACCGGTGTCAAAAGAATAAGGAATAAGTGTTGACCCCATATCTATGTGTTGAGCTTATAGATACTAGCAACTGTTGCATAGTGTTTATTGAGCCAACCAAGGTCCGCAATTTGTCCGCAAATTTGATACATGGAAACATAGAGTGCATTCTTGTGGAGGATTCTTTTCTTGGATCTTCTTTGATCATATCTGGTAATAGTTATTTTGCCCATTAATGTACTGTATGAGTTTGGTGGTGTTGGGGGGGCAGTGTATTTATTGAAATGTGGCCATGTTTATTTTTTTAAGTACAGAAATGGTACCGCAGGTCAGCGGGCACCCACGGGAACAATCTGAGGACCCACAGATGCCTACGGGGACCATCTGAGGACCCACGAACACCTGCAGGGAAGAACTGAGAGCCCCACAGCTGTGGGGGCCCCAGGAAACATGCGGGGACAACCCGAGGGCCCCCAAACCCCTGTGGGAACCACTCAAGGGCCCCAGACACCTGCAGGGACCACCTGATGACCCACGGACGTCCACGGGGACCACCTGAGGACCCACGGATAGCTGGTCTGAGGACCCCTGCTTCCCATGATACTGGCCCCTTTATGGGGTGCTGGTATATCCTATGAATAGAATTGTCCCGATCACGTGACACAAGACATTTCCATGCATAGGAGATACCGGCACCCCATAACTAGGCCTGTATCTCAGGAAGTAGGGGATTCCCGGACCTGAAATCAATGCGGTTCAGCTCGAGACACCCCCTGCTACATTACTGTAATGTTTAAAAGGAAATAAAAACCCCGCATCACCTGTGAGAGGCGCACAGTTAGACTGACTGATTCTGCCCTCTTCCTGTGCGTCTCTTACAGTCAGGCAGACCCCGGTAGGACTCACACAGCAGGGACCCCTGCTGTGTTAATCCAATGGGCCATTAGTCTGCCGCGACAAATTTTGAGAGAATCTCATGCAAATCTCAAAATCCATTTTGAGAAATGTTTGAATAACGGCTGCATGTGTACCTCCGCCGTAGGGGAGGAGAGAGGGGCTGGCTCCGGGCCAGGGGACTCAGACAGAGACAGCTAAAAGACATCCCGGTTTCTCCTGACTGGGTGAGATCCTCCTCCCGCTCCCCTCCCCCTGCAGACTCACCACCGACTTCCACCAGCTCCTTCTGCACTGCACACAGATGAGCTGCTGTTCTGGGTAGTCCTGTGTGGGGGGCAACTGTGATGCTTGGTTTAGGGACAGCTGGACTCAGAACCCATGTTCGCGGCGGCCATTTTTTTTACGTGATCCCGGTTATAACGCAATCTCATTATGTGGACCGGTAAAAGAAAAACTCAGGTGCTAACTCTAGGTCAAAATGGGCAAACAATAACAAAATGTTACCTTTACAAAATCCCTCTTGTGAACCCCTAATAGATGGGGATATCCTTAAGAAAAGGGACTCCTGCAGCTCAAACTCACTAGGATCTATATCGGATCCTTAAATGATTGTAGATAAAAGAAACATAGGGGAGCACAGGATCAGTAGGTTTTTTCCTGATCCTGTGCTCCCCTATGTTTCTTTTAGCTACAATCATTATGTGGACCCCAAGCACCGCGTTATAACAGGGTTCAGCTGTAATTGGGAACAAAACTTAAAAGATACAATAAAAATAGGTTATGAGGGAACTGTTTTACATCATTTGTATGCAAAAAATATTTAACTGCTTTTGACTGTGAACTTATGAGGAATATATGACTCAACATCTAAAGTTCAGTAATAATAACAGTGTTCAAATCAACATAAATGCTACTTATTTTAGTTAGCAAATCCATGGTATCTCTTAAGTTTGATGGTAAACCTTAGACAAATAGTTTACAAGAAGTACAGTACAGTAGTATAAATAATTACACACATTTTCAAGTAGAGATCCGGAATCGATAAGTCTTCCAGGTGAGTCATTAAAAGATTTACAGTATGTACCATATGTATTAAATAAAACATTGGCACCACAGGATAATATGAAATTAGATACTTAGTAATGTTCAAAAGGATGATGCCTTCAGTAAGAGCTTGCATTCTGAGTTTTTCTAAAGAGCCTGATATCTATTTGTGGGAGCCGGTGTCAGTTTCTTATAGCAATCTCAGTTGTTGAACAAATAATAATAATTCTAATAGTTTTTTTCTTGTATAGTGCTGACAGTGTACACCGCGCTTTACGCAGAATTTTAGCAGACATGAGTCTATGCCCAGTAGAGTTTACAAACTATTTTTGATGCTTGCGGCACAGGGAGAAAAAGTGCAGTGAAATACAGTGCTGTCATGCGCTCAGGCAAACAGCTTAGGGAAAAGACACCAAAGTGTCAGTGATCTGACAGTGAGGGAACATGCGTCGGAGGGCGCGGAGGGGGGCCACAAGTGAAGGTCAGGGCTCAGAGGCACTAGGCTTAAACCTGTCAGCTCATCCATCCTGGTCCCTGCCCTCTTTACTCACGTTCCGTTGCGTGCATCCGGATGAAGATAAGCAGATGAATAGAGGTGAAAAGCTGGCGCCACAGCAATCAGTCAAGGTCCAAATGAATCCAGTAATACAAAAGGCTTTAATGGTATGAGACACACACTAGGCAACAGGCTACATCACCACCTCCTCCTCTACACGTTTCACGCTATTACAGCGTTTTGTCTTGGAGTAGGGGAGGTGGCATCAGAACCCAACATTTAAATAAAAAAGCTCGCAAACCGGGGCTGATTAGCCCTGTATCAGCTGTGTATAGCACACAGGGAATGACTGTGTTAGAGAAAGAATTATTAATCAGCAGTGACATGTAATGATTAAATCCAATACATAAAGTATCTCTGATTATAAGCATACCCGAAGGATACGACTAAGAGATAACTCTAAGACAAAAGGTATCAAAAAACACAGCTAAAGACACATGGGCTTAAAATATAAATTAAAAAAAACTAAGTAACACTTCAAAACTGGACACATCGAGGATGGTGAATGTGGTAAAGGAACAAAAATCTAATCTTCAATTGAATGCACCAAAATAAAAAATGGTAACATATTGCTCAAGACATATAAGAAAGTGTTCAAATCCAGAGGGAAAGGAGGGGATAAGGAAGGGGGGGGGAGGGAGAAAAAAGGAGGGGAAGGAAATGAAAGAAAAGAGGGAGGGGGGAGGGAGAGGAAGAGAAGTCAGGGGGAAGTAACAGAAAAAAGAAAAGAAAAGCAAAGAAAAGAAAGGGAAGAAGCAATAACAGACCCCATTAGGAGGACTAAAGATGACAATAAATGAAAAACAAAATGCAATTGAAAATAACAGAAATCAACAGAATAAAAGATTGCAGTAAATTACAAAAAACATCTTAAATCCCAGTCTACATTCAGTCCGTTAGGTTGCAGCGTATTCAATGTAAATATCCAGTGTACCTCACGCTGGTGCAGAATTTTAACCCTATCTCCTCCACGAGAAAAAGTGACTTGCCCAAGTTCACAAGGAGCGAACTATAGAATTTGAACCAGAGTCCCCTGTTTCATAGGAATGTGGTATATGTGGTGCTCAAAATTGAGCAGGTAGCATCCTTAAGCATATTGTTAATAAGATCCTTAATTAGGAAGTCCGGCGATGATGGAGTGCCCCTCAATAATGCATTAAATCTGCGTGATGACTGTAGGGGAAGTGACAAGTGGAGTCAGTTGAGACAACCACCGGGATGTACACAATAATCACCCTGACAGCATAATGAGGAGGAACTATGTCCATGACAGCAGGATTTGAATAAGGCACATTGGCACTTTACCTGCTCCTTCAGGGGGCACTCTCAGGATCAGTAGCGTGCAGTCCATCCATAGGAAAATTCAAGAGGGTAGTTGGTGTGGGTAGAGCACAGCTTCCAGACTCCCTGCAATGTGAAGCAGGGAAAACAAAACCAGGCCACTCCGCAGTAGTTTCAAATTTTTATTAGCCAACTAACACATACAGGGAAAAAGGGGACAAATAGAACGCACCTACGCGTTTCGTACAAAGGTACTTTATCAAGGTGAAGCAGGAACACAATACCAGCCTATTTATACCCACCATTTGCATTTCTAGTCCAATGGGTTGCGGCGTCAATCGCCGACAGCTGCAAGCAGTCGCGGCTGTATGACGCACACTCCCAGGGAACAGGGTGCATCAGGTAGTACATAGGGACTGCCACGAGACCTCCGTCGCGTCATAGAGATGACGTCATCAGCGTGCGGCACGTAGGCCCCTCACGCTGACGCAACGTCCATCTCCATTGGCTGGGACATGTCACGTGATCTGAAAACTTTTTTACAACATACAACTTTATTGATATAACACAGTATGAACAGTAAAAACCAAAATACTTGGAAATAGAATAACTTTAAACATGATTTAAGATAAAAATAAATATAAAAAACTCGCTGGATAATTAAATCGCAGACTCCCTGTCATGGTTGAATATATCTATGATTGCAAAAATATTGCTTATAATACATTGAATAATTATGAAAGACAATGCATCATATGAAGATTATATATGAATATATTCATAATAATGTAACCATTCATGGGACAGAAATAGAACCATGCTAGTTCATGGAAACTTGAACAGTAGATGTATATACAATACTATCAAATGGTAGTGGTATAACTTAAAAAAGCAGTGTACATTTTATGCTTATAGTGGTATAACTTAAAAAAGCAGTGTACATTTTATGCTTATAGTACATCTAGGAGGAGACATATGATTCATAGGTTGTTATGTCTTGATATCTTAATTAAGACATGAGCACAGATTGGGATTGTATAATGTTCACTAGAAATTAAAGGAATAAATGTAACTAATTATAGCCAAGATTGTAAACAATTTTCAACAATGTATTACTAGAATATATATAATTGTTTATAAAGCCTTTAATGATAAAAGTACATATAAGTGCGTATATAATTTTATAAGGATAAAAAAATTTTTTAAATAAACAATATATAGAATTAACGGTTGCAAATTTATTAATTATTTATAGATAGATAGAGATAATCCTTATTAATCATATAAAGTGACTTATATCCCATTCTGTGTTCATACCTAGGGGTGTTCTGGTTCTAAGAGTAAAAATCCAGAAGGATTCACGTCTATCAAGATTTTTTGTCCTGTCCCCACCTCTTGGAGGAACAGGTATTTGTTCAATTCCCTGAAATGAAAAGGAGTTAATATTACCTTGGGGACAATTGAAAAAATGCTTGGACACCGGGTGATTCTGATCATCAATTCGTATAAGACGTAAATGTTCTAAAATTCTAATTTTTAGACATCTAGTCGTTCTCCCGACGTATTGTCGGCCACATCCACACTGCAGTAGGTAGATAACAAATGTGGAGTTGCAATTCAGAAAAGATTTAATTTTATAGTTTAAACCGGAATTAAAGGAGCAAAATTGTTTGCTATTTTTCATTTTTGGACATACTTTGCAGTGTGTACAAGAGTATGTACCAAGTGGTAAATTAGAAACTTCTATTTTACCATCACTGGATTCAAAGAGACTTGGGGAGAGACTGTTGGACAAAGTTTTGGCCCGTTTGTAAACTACATTGGGACCCGAAATAATGTATGGTTTCAATACTGGGTCTAGGGTTAATACATTCCAGTGTTTTTTTAGAATATTTTTAATTATTGGTGCTTGTTTACTATATGGAGTAATGAATGAGGGGCTGGTATTATCTCTATTTGGTCTTGGTTCATTCCTCAGCAATAAACTTCTATCTAAGGTAGATACCTCCCTCAATGTTCTGTCCAGATCCGCCTGTTTATAACCCCTTTTCAGAAACCTTGAATATAGGTCTTTCACCTGATTATTGTAATCAAACTCACTTGAGCAATTTCTACGTGCTCTGATGAATTGGCTCTTGGGTATTCCCTTGAACATGTTTTGGGGATGACAGCTGCTTGGTCTCAGAAACGTATTTCTGGAGTTGGGTTTGCGATATACAGTTGTCTGAATAGTTAAAGTTGTGTCTACATATAAACAAAGATCCAAGTAATTAATGTGTTGTAAATGAAATGAATAAGTGAAAGTGAGGTTAAATGTATTGGTGTTTAATAAAGAAATAAATTTGTGCAAAGTAGTGACATCACCTTCCCAAACAAATAGCAGGTCATCAATATACCTCTTATAAAATAAAATGTGCTCCCTATAAATGTTCAAATCTCCAAACACGTGGAACAGCTCCCACCAACCCATGAATAGCTTGGCTATAATTAGTTACATTTATTCCTTTAATTTCTAGTGAACATTATACAATCCCAATCTGTGCTCATGTCTTAATTAAGATATCAAGACATAACAACCTATGAATCATATGTCTCCTCCTAGATGTACTATAAGCATAAAATGTACACTGCTTTTTTAAGTTATACCACTATAAGCATAAAATGTACACTGCTTTTTTAAGTTATACCACTACCATTTGATAGTATTGTATATACATCTACTGTTCAAGTTTCCATGAACTAGCATGGTTCTATTTCTGTCCCATGAATGGTTACATTATTATGAATATATTCATATATAATCTTCATATGATGCATTGTCTTTCATAATTATTCAATGTATTATAAGCAATATTTTTGCAATCATAGATATATTCAACCATGACAGGGAGTCTGCGATTTAATTATCCAGCGAGTTTTTTATATTTATTTTTATCTTAAATCATGTTTAAAGTTATTCTATTTCCAAGTATTTTGGTTTTTACTGTTCATACTGTGTTATATCAATAAAGTTGTATGTTGTAAAAAAGTTTTCAGATCACGTGACATGTCCCAGCCAATGGAGATGGACGTTGCGTCAGCGTGAGGGGCCTACGTGCCGCACGCTGATGACGTCATCTCTATGACGCGACGGAGGTCTCGTGGCAGTCCCTATGTACTACCTGATGCACCCTGTTCCCTGGGAGTGTGCGTCATACAGCCGCGACTGCTTGCAGCTGTCGGCGATTGACGCCGCAACCCATTGGACTAGAAATGCAAATGGTGGGTATAAATAGGCTGGTATTGTGTTCCTGCTTCACCTTGATAAAGTACCTTTGTACGAAACGCGTAGGTGCGTTCTATTTGTCCCCTTTTTCCCTGTATGTGTTAGTTGGCTAATACAAATTTGAAACTACTGCGGAGTGGCCTGGTTTTGTTTTCCCTGCTTCACATTGCAGGGAGTCTGGAAGCTGTGCTCTACCCACACCAACTACCCTCTTGAATTTTCCTATGGATGGACTGCACGCTACTGATCCTGAGAGTGCCCCCTGAAGGAGCAGGTAAAGTGCCAATGTGCCTTATTCAAATCCTGCTGTCATGGACATAGTTCCTCCTCATTATGCTGTCAGGGTGATTATTGTGTACATCCCGGTGGTTGTCTCAACTGACTCCACTTGTCACTTCCCCTACAGTCATCACGCAGATTTAATGCATTATTGAGGGGCACTCCATCATCGCCGGACTTCCTAATTAAGGATCTTATTAACAATATGCTTAAGGATGCTACCTGCTCAATTTTGAGCACCACATATACCACATTCCTCTGAATATATCTCCCAAGTGGTTGCTCGTTGGACTTGTATCTATTAATTGTGCCAGACCACTCCATACTCACACAGAGTATTATAGCAGGTTTATTGTCTGCCATTGTTGCTACACATACAGGGATCTACCCCCACTTGTCACATCTGGGGAAGACACAAGCGTTTTTTTTCATTTTTTCATTTTTTCAATTCTCAAATTAACAAAGTTTTTTAAAAAATTACATATTTTTTGAATTTACTTAGCTGTGTAAAGGACATGGAAGACTTAGAGGAGAATGATATTCCCAATATCACCAGTGATTATGTATCTAATTATCTGGACAATACTCAAAGATCAAGAAAAGCAAAACGTATGTTTGAAAATTCACCAAACCCCGAATGTGAGGATTCATCAGATCTACATGATTTGTTCCTCAAATTTAGTAAATTACTTATCACTGACACTAGAATATATTGGGATCTCATATTTTTGGAAAATTATCTCCTAGCAAAGAGAATCCCTAGGGGGCTACGGGTAAAAAAGTCGCCCACATTTGGCTTTGTCAATCAGGAGTTTGAGAGAGAATGGAAAACAATCCTCAATGATTGCTCATCTAAACTAATATCCCTGATCGTTAAAGCCAAATCTAAGGAGAAACTTGACTTGGAAAAAGACATTAAGGCGTCACAAAAACATCTAGCTCAATTTTCAAAAATGGAAGGATTCAGAGCACTGGACACTAATTTGGCCAAATCAATCAAAGATTTTGAAAAAGATATTCTAGAAAAGAAACAACAAAAGTTTGAACGGGACAAGCTCGATTACGAGCGTAATCAAGTTTACGTATGGGAAAGGTCTATACCTAACAGAAGGTCCAACCGCACTCCACACCCTACTCACTCCACACCAGAGGACAAGGCAAACATCCCTTGGGCCAAAAAATCAATTTTAAAATCCAAAGCAGATTCTGACACTTCAGATACAGAATATCTGGGTCATACAGTTTCTTTTTTTAATGCACATGAGGAGGAAAACACACACTCCGAGATAGAAGCACCCAGGGAACAACGCCCATTTTGGGAACGTAAACAAAAAGAGAGATCATCAGAGTATAAACCTCGTCCATCACATTCATCTGAACCCTCTGGCCAAGCATCGGTGTCAAAAAACTTAAAAGAACAAGACGGGGCAAGAAAACCAAGAACCCAATACAAGGGAGCACCTTCCAAAAGGAAGAAGAATTTTTAGGAGAGGAAAGTGCAGTTATTAATATCTCAAATGTGACTCTAACAAAAGATGAACTATCATTACTTAACAAGGGCATGGGCTTTGTGCCGGACACCAATTTTGACCTTTTTCAAACAATGGTTGATTTAAACAAATTCGTTAGAAAGTGTACATTGAAAAAGTTTTTTAGTAATAAGACACTTAACAGTAATGAAGAACAAGTTGTCAATACTGCATTGGTTACATCTGAATGTATTACTAACAATGTTGATACTAATCCTCTAGATGTTACATTGTATGAAACTGAGATAATTCAATCTAATATTTTCTCATTTAAGGATCAATGTCTGATTCAGGACCTAGAGGACCTAGACACCAACCCTATATCCGACTCTGATTACTATTATAACTTCATGGGAAGATCCAGTTCAGGTCTTAAAAAACAATCATTGTTTTATCCTACCTTTGTAAAAGGAAAACATCTCTCCACTTTTGAGAACTTAGTGGAGAGAGATTTAAGATTGCTACAGAAAGGTTTCTCTATCGACACAGGTTATTGTAATACCAAAAATGAGAATCTTAGTCGTGATGAATGTATAGCCCTTAATGATCTTAAGAAAAATAAATCTTTAATAATAAAAAATGCCGACAAGGGAGGAGCAGTGGTAGTGCAGCATAGGGATGACTACCTTAGGGAGGCGTTACGCCAACTTCGGGATGTGTCCTCCTATGCTGCACTACCATCTGACCCAACCATACAATATCAGACAGAACTTAGACATTTGTTGGATCTGGGTTCCATGCTAGGTGTCTTGAATGATAATGACATGGATTTTCTATACAAGCCCTTCCCTGTCACACCCGTGTTTCACCATCTCCCGAAGATTCATAAGACATTGGTCTCCCCTCCTGGGAGGCCAATTGTCTCTAGTATTGACTCTTTGGGGGATGGTGTCTCACGATATGTGAATCACTTTCTCCAACCCATGGTACAACAGCTCCCGTCCTACATTAGAGACAGTACTCATTTAATAAATACACTAGATGACTTAAAATGGAAGAGCAATTTACTCTGGCTGACATTAGACGTTACGTCTTTATACACCGTGATATCCCACGAGCATGGTTTGACAGCTGTGGAATATTTCCGAAATAAGTCTGACTTGTCACCAGCACAAAACACTTTCATTTTGGATGCGATTCACTTTTTACTCACACACAATTTCTTTTTGTTTAATGGGGTTCATTATCTCCAGACACGTGGAACGGCTATGGGGACAAGCTTCGCCCCCTCCTACGTCAACCTATTCATGGGTTGGTGGGAGCTGTTCCACGTGTTTGGAGATTTGAACATTTATAGGGAGCACATTTTATTTTATAAGAGGTATATTGATGACCTGCTATTTGTTTGGGAAGGTGATGTCACTACTTTGCACAAATTTATTTCTTTATTAAACACCAATACATTTAACCTCACTTTCACTTATTCATTTCATTTACAACACATTAATTACTTGGATCTTTGTTTATATGTAGACACAACTTTAACTATTCAGACAACTGTATATCGCAAACCCAACTCCAGAAATACGTTTCTGAGACCAAGCAGCTGTCATCCCCAAAACATGTTCAAGGGAATACCCAAGAGCCAATTCATCAGAGCACGTAGAAATTGCTCAAGTGAGTTTGATTACAATAATCAGGTGAAAGACCTATATTCAAGGTTTCTGAAAAGGGGTTATAAACAGGCGGATCTGGACAGAACATTGAGGGAGGTATCTACCTTAGATAGAAGTTTATTGCTGAGGAATGAACCAAGACCAAATAGAGATAATACCAGCCCCTCATTCATTACTCCATATAGTAAACAAGCACCAATAATTAAAAATATTCTAAAAAAACACTGGAATGTATTAACCCTAGACCCAGTATTGAAACCATACATTATTTCGGGTCCCAATGTAGTTTACAAACGGGCCAAAACTTTGTCCAACAGTCTCTCCCCAAGTCTCTTTGAATCCAGTGATGGTAAAATAGAAGTTTCTAATTTACCACTTGGTACATACTCTTGTACACACTGCAAAGTATGTCCAAAAATGAAAAATAGCAAACAATTTTGCTCCTTTAATTCCGGTTTAAACTATAAAATTAAATCTTTTCTGAATTGCAACTCCACATTTGTTATCTACCTACTGCAGTGTGGATGTGGCCGACAATACGTCGGGAGAACGACTAGATGTCTAAAAATTAGAATTTTAGAACATTTACGTCTTATACGAATTGATGATCAGAATCACCCGGTGTCCAAGCATTTTTTCAATTGTCCCCAAGGTAATATTAACTCCTTTTCATTTCAGGGAATTGAACAAATACCTGTTCCTCCAAGAGGTGGGGACAGGACAAAAAATCTTGATAGACGTGAATCCTTCTGGATTTTTACTCTTAGAACCAGAACACCCCTAGGTATGAACACAGAATGGGATATAAGTCACTTTATATGATTAATAAGGATTATCTCTATCTATCTATAAATAATTAATAAATTTGCAACCGTTAATTCTATATATTGTTTATTTAAAAAAAATTTTTATCCTTATAAAATTATATACGCACTTATATGTACTTTTATCATTAAAGGCTTTATAAACAATTATATATATTCTAGTAATACATTGTTGAAAATTGTTTACAATCTTGGCTATAATTAGTTACATTTATTCCTTTAATTTCTAGTGAACATTATACAATCCCAATCTGTGCTCATGTCTTAATTAAGATATCAAGACATAACAACCTATGAATCATATGTCTCCTCCTAGATGTACTATAAGCATAAAATGTACACTGCTTTTTTAAGTTATACCACTATAAGCATAAAATGTACACTGCTTTTTTAAGTTATACCACTACCATTTGATAGTATTGTATATACATCTACTGTTCAAGTTTCCATGAACTAGCATGGTTCTATTTCTGTCCCATGAATGGTTACATTATTATGAATATATTCATATATAATCTTCATATGATGCATTGTCTTTCATAATTATTCAATGTATTATAAGCAATATTTTTGCAATCATAGATATATTCAACCATGACAGGGAGTCTGCGATTTAATTATCCAGCGAGTTTTTTATATTTATTTTTATCTTAAATCATGTTTAAAGTTATTCTATTTCCAAGTATTTTGGTTTTTACTGTTCATACTGTGTTATATCAATAAAGTTGTATGTTGTAAAAAAGTTTTCAGATCACGTGACATGTCCCAGCCAATGGAGATGGACGTTGCGTCAGCGTGAGGGGCCTACGTGCCGCACGCTGATGACGTCATCTCTATGACGCGACGGAGGTCTCGTGGCAGTCCCTATGTACTACCTGATGCACCCTGTTCCCTGGGAGTGTGCGTCATACAGCCGCGACTGCTTGCAGCTGTCGGCGATTGACGCCGCAACCCATTGGACTAGAAATGCAAATGGTGGGTATAAATAGGCTGGTATTGTGTTCCTGCTTCACCTTGATAAAGTACCTTTGTACGAAACGCGTAGGTGCGTTCTATTTGTCCCCTTTTTCCCTGTATGTGTTAGTTGGCTAATACAAATTTGAAACTACTGCGGAGTGGCCTGGTTTTGTTTTCCCTGCTTCACATTGCAGGGAGTCTGGAAGCTGTGCTCTACCCACACCAACTACTCCCCTGTTTCATACTCAGGGGCAGATCCTCAGAGGTCTGTTAAATGTTTTATCATGACGTTACCCCCATTTAATGTATCAATAGTCCAAATACATACCTATATCCACAAAGGTGATTAGCATTACGATGACCTCGCATTAACAAGAGATATATCAGATTGCTTACTTTTCACGGATGTCTGACTACTCATATTCAAATCATATGCTAATAATCCTTTAATATTTTTTATTTATTTTATTTATAAAATGTTTTCCGAGGAAGTAATACATTGAGAGTTATCTCTCATTTTCAAGTATGTCCTGGGCACAGAGTTATAAAAATACATGGTTACATAAAAAGGACAGGGTTGTACAGTCAATTCACAGACAATTCATGGACAGATAGATAGACGGCAGGAAAGGCTCACACCATTTGGCTGCCCTTCGGGGGTAACACAGATGTAAACTATGGTTGATGTTCCAAAAATTACCCCCAGGGCTCTGTCCTGGGACCCCTTCTATTTTCTCTCTACACACTCTCTCTAGGTGACCTAATCACATCTTTTGGGTTTAAATATCACCTCTATGCTGACGACACACAAATTTACCTTTCAACCCCTGACCTTACACCTGCTATACAGACCAAAGTTTCTGAATGCCTCTCTGGAATATCATCCTGGATGGCCATCCGCCGACTGAAACTTAACATGGCAAAAACAGAGCTCCTTAAACTTCCTCCCAAACCTGGCCCTACTACCTCCTTCCACATTGCTATTGGAAATACGATCATTCACCCAGTAGCCCACGCACGCTGCCTAGGGGTTACACTTGATTCCTCACTCTCATTCTCCTCTCATATTCAAAACGTTTCTAAAACTTGTCGCTTTTTCCTCTGCAATATCACAAAGATACGCCCTTTCCTCTGTTACTCATCTGCTAAAACTCTGACTCAGGCCCTCATTCTCTCACGTGTCGATTACTGCAACCTCCTGCTGTCCGGCCTTCCTACTTCTCACCTGTCTCCCCTACAATCTATCCTAAACGCTGCTGCCAGAATCACTCTACTCTTTCCTAAATCTGTCTCCGCATCTCCCCTGCTGAAATCCCTCTCCTGGCTTCCGATTAAATCACGTATCTCACACTCAATTCTCCTGCTCACTTTTAAAGCTTTACATTCTTCTGACCCTCCTCACATCTCAGCCCTAATTTCTCGCTATGCACCATCCCGACTCTTGCGTTCTTCTCAAGGATGTCTTCTTTCTACCCCCTTTGTATCTAAAGCTCTCTCCCGCCTTAAACCTTTCTCACTTTCTGCCCCACACCTCTGGAATGCCCTTCCCCTCAATACCCGACTAGCCCCCTCGCTATCCACCTTTAAGACTCACCTTAAGACACATCTGCTTAAAGAAGCATTTGAGTAGCACTGGATAATCATGGACACATGACACATAAAGCTTGGCCCCCTGCAGATGCAGACGCACTTACTAGTATTCCCTCCTACTGTCTCTGTACGTTCTCCCTACCTACCAATTAGATTGTAAGCTCCTAGGAGCAGGGACTCCTTCCTTAATGTTACTTTTACAGTATGTCTGAAGCACTTATTCCCATGACCTGTTATTTATATTATTTGTTATTTATATGATATGTATTACTACTGTGAAGCGCTATGTACATTTATGGCGCTATATAAATAAAGACATACAATACAATACAATACAAGCAAATGTTAATCCTTAGCATGGTGGTCCTGTGCAGATGTAGATGTACACAATGCAGTGCAATGCAGATGTACACTGGGGTGGTTCTGATTCAATGCAGCTGTGAATATAAAGTTCTTTGTCTTCTTGGCTCATTAACATTCCAGTGGGTGGGGTTGACATTCCACAAAGTGCAAGCAAATGTTAACCCTTAGCATGATGGTCCTGTGCATAACATTGCATATCCTAAGACCTCCGTTAATGTTAGTGCATGGAAATAATGTTACCATACAGAAATTAGGTCACGCCAAAACCTGCTATTATGCACATCCAGACCTTGATTATCATAGCGTTAATTCTGGGAATAACCTTCAGGGAAAAAAGGCATGTGTAAAGTGGTACCAAAATGATTGTACAAATTATATGACTTAACCCTTTTATTACATGTCATTCAAAGATATATATTATGGATGATATTAATGTCTGAAACACATCAAGAGATAAACCTGATAATGTCTCTTGAAGTTCATGTAAAAAAATTATACAATGGTTTACAGTGACTAGTGTATGTAGGATATGTTTATCAGACCTAAAATGATATATAATCATGACAAACATACAGATTACAATGCTCAACCCTTAATCCCGATGAATTTGTGATGAAGAGGGTCAAAGTGCTTAATCTGTAAAGAGCTGGGTTCCTCAGCTCTTCAATGTTCTGCCAGGGAACTTCCAAATACATACAAAAACGAAAAGAAGACAAGTTCAACCCTCTTTAGAAAAACTACAAAATATGTATAGTATTAGGACACAAGCCCCTAGTCTTACGTACGGGTAAAGAAATTGTAGTGCAGCATCAGAGTATAACAAGGGTAAGGTAATATTGTAATATTGTCACCACCACATTGAAAGACACTGTCCCATCCCAGTAGTTGTCTGTGGAACACAACACGTAAGCACCGGTATCTTGTGAGGCACGCCGTGATGTCTAGTTGTCCTCCAACACTGATGTCTAGCGTCTGACGTCAAATGCGTCACCACTGGATGCTTGCCAGGAAATCCTTACAGTCTTTGTTACAATCCTCTGAATTTATTTATTTATAAAATATTTTACCAGGAAGTAATACATTGAGAGTTAGCTCTCGTTTTCAAGTATGTCCTGGGCACAGAGTAAAACAAATAGTACATGGTTACAAGTACAGTTACATAAATGAACAGGGTATACATTATATACAAGAAATTACGTGCACAGTTAAAGAAAATATATATTATGAGCGTATGAAACAGTTACAGACCAGGTTAAAATGTGAGACAGCCTTAGATTTGAAAGAACTTAAACTGGTGGTGGATGTGAGAGTCTCTGGTAGGTTATTCCAGTTTTGGGGTGCACGGAAGGAGAAGGAGGAACGTCCGAATACTTTGTTGAGCCTTGGGACCATGAATAGTCTTTTGGAGTCTGATCTCAGGTGATAAGTGCTGCAAGTGGTAGGGGTGAGGAGCTTGTTCAGGTAGCTGGGTAGCTTGCCCATGAAGAATTTAAAGGCAAGACAGGAAAGGTGAACTTTGTGCCTAGACTCTAGTGTTGACCAATCTAGTTCTTTGAGCATTTTGCAGTAATGTGTGTTGTAGTTGCATTGGAGAACAAAACGACAAATTTAATTGTAGAGGGTGTCAAGTTTGCTAAGGTGGGTTTGAGGAGCCGAGCCATATACTATGTCTCCATATTCAATAATTGGCATTAGCATCTGCTGTGCCATACGCTTTCTGACCAGGAGACTTAGGGAGGATTTGTTCCTGTAAAGTACCCCTAGTTTGGCATAGGTCTTGGTTGTCAGGGTATCAATGTGCATCCCGAATGTTAAGTGGGAGTCAAACCATAAGCCCATGTATTTAAAACTAGTGACAGGTGTTAGGGTGGTGTTAGCGTTGGTTCTAATCAGGAGCTCAGTCACTGGAAGCTTTACAAATTTAGTCTTGGTCCCAAATACCATTGTTACAGTCTTGTCAGTGTTTAAAAACAGTTTGTTTTGGGAAATCCAGTTTTCAAGTCTCAAAAAGTCAGACTGAAGTATGTGTTGAAGGTCAGAGAGGCTACGACTGTGTGCATATAGGATTGTGTCATCTGCATACATGTGTATTGAGACTTCCTTACAAGCTGTGGGAAGGTCATTAATGAACACTGAGAAGAGTAGGGGCCCCAGAACAGAGCCTTGCGGGACACCACAGGTGATATCAAGGGGTTGGAGTTAGAGCCTGAGATGGACACATGTTGGGATCTTCCTGATAGGTAGGACTGAAACCAGTTTAAAGCATGTTTCCCTATTCCAGAGCTCTGGAGTTTGTTAAGCAGGATAGCATGATCGACTGTGTCAAAAGCCTTTGCAAAATCTAGGAATACTGCACCAGTGAGTTGTCCCCGTCCAATTCCACACTGGATTTCATTGCAAACTTTTAGCAGGGTAGTTACGGTGGAGTGTTTGGGACGAAATCCAGATTGGAATTGGCTAGGGAATTATGTCTTGGTGTTGAAATCGCTTAATTGGGAGTGGACACATTTTTCCATGACTTTGGATAGAATTGGGAGAAGTGAGATTGGCCTGTAGTTTGGGACAGTGTTTTTGTCCCCACTTTTGAAGATTGGGACAACTCTGGCAGTTTTCCAGGTCTTAGGGATATGGCCTGCAGACAGGATAGAGTTGACTATGGATGCAATTGGTTTGGCAATGGCTGGGGCACCAAGTCGTAGGAACCTAGATTGTAGTAAGTCGGGTCCACATTGGCTGCTTAGTTTTAGTTTGAGGAGCGCTTGTATAATCTCCTCTTCAGATACTGGGCTAAATTGAAAATTGTGGGCAGTGTTGGGAGGGGGTGGGACTGTAGGGATACTCCCAGGATGAGATTCATTTTTGGGGTTTGTGCTGCGTTTCGCTAATAAGTTAGTGGCACACCCCACAAAGTAATCATTGAATGCATTTACAATGTCAGTGGGGTTTGTCAGAGTAATATCCCCCTTAGTGATATTACTTGGTTGTTGATGGTTAGCAGGCTGGAATATATTGTTGATAACCTTCTAGAAGTTAGCTGGGTTTGATGTATTCTGGTGGAGATTGTCAGAGTAATATTGTGCTTTTGCATGCCTTGTTTGCCTTGTGCACATGTTCCGCATGCATCTGTAGTGATTGAGATCCTTGGTAGTGCCAGTTACTTTGTAGCTTTTCCACAAGGCATCCCTGAACTGGTAGAGTGCTATAAGGTCAGGTGTAACCCATGGAAGGTGGGCCCCCTGTACCCTTATTTTGCGTAGTGGAGCATGGGTATCGCAGAGTTTTAAGAACTCGGATTGGAAATAGTCGAGCGCAGAATCAGGGTCGGGAATTAAATCGATTCTGTGCCATGGGCAGTTGGTAAGGTCATCCAGAAACTGTTGTGGGTTAAAGTTTTTAAATGTTCTAGCGAGGAGAACTTAAGGGCTTGAATGGGGCGGTTTAATTTTCCTTACACAGTACACTATTGCATGGTCACTGAAAATATCAGGAAGGATGTCAGAGGATTGGATTCTGCTGGGGTTTGAGGAGAGAATCCAGTCTAGCAAGGAATGGTTATGCGATTTCAGGTTTAACCATGTGGGTTGGGAAATGAGTTGCGATAGGTTAAGTGACTTGAGTTGTATCTGGATTTTGTGGTTTTAGGGTCAAGCCAATTGAAGTTGAAATCCCCAAGAACTAGCAGCTCGCTCTTCTCATTCAGAGAGGAAATGGAGCCAAGAAATTGGGTGATATCAGTCAAGGATTGTAGAGGGGCTTTAGGGTGGCGGTAGATGCCAGCAAGCAAGATGGGCTTAGAAAAGGGGAGGCAGATTTTGCCAACTAGAATTTCAAAAGAGGGTGGGCTTGGTGGGCAATTTAACAGTGTAAATTGTAATGTGTCTGCAATATAAAATAACACCCCTCCTCCTCTCTTTGACCTATCTCTCCTAAAAATGGAGTATCCCTGAATGTCAATATTTGCATCAGGGTTTTAGGGGATAGCCATGTTTCTGAAGAACGATGGCTTTGGGTTTATGCATAAGGCACCATGCCCTTAGTTCGTCCAGTTTGGGCAGCAGGCTCCGGATGTTTATATGGGCGACAGATAGCCCTTTTTGGAATTTAAAGGTGGAATTCTCAGGGGCATGGGACAGAGCTGAAATGGGAAGACCTGGGTTAGGTTCAATATCACCTGCTAAAGAGAGTAATAGTATGAGTAGAAATTTGGTTAGTTGTTTGCAAGTTGTAGATTTGTGGTGTTTGCCATTTGAGGGAGCAGTGGTTGGTGTGCTGGTTTTTAGAGTTCTCCACCAACATTCAGTAGATAGTGCAAGGCTTTGAGTAGTCCAGGGTGTATGGTGATGTTGGGTGTGGGCCAGGATGGAGGAGTTTGTAGTGGATAGAGGGAGTAACATCTCCATTAGGCCAGGAGAAAGAAAAAAGTTAAAATACATAGCAGGTTCATGATGGCAGAGTTAGGCAGTGCTACAAGGAGCTGTTGTGAGCAGAGTGAGTGTGAGCAGACTAATAGCAGGTGTGTGCCTGTTCCTTGTCAAATGTTTAGCTGTATTGCAATGCTAGAGTCAGTTCAGGGTTTCAGTGTATTGTGCAGTCAGTTTTTGGAGAGACTGCAGTAAATAAGTTGTAAAGGGGTGGGGGGTTGAAATAGGCAGGTTAGCAAGCTTGGGATCATAGTGTGATCTGAATAGCTTACCGTTTGTTTTCTTGAGTAAAAGAGTGTGCAGTAGATCCAGTCCCCAGTCACCTCTAGTCAAACTATAGTCTAACTGTATTCATCACTTAAAAAGCTCACTTTAAATGCCTCACTGTCTAATGCCAATTGCAGTTCCTGCAAATTGCAGGAGAGGTTTTTGTTTTATACATCTAAAACAGTCACATGCCCCTCCCCCTCCCCAATCAATCAGCTTGTTCAAGTTGGTCAATTAACAGCACAGAGTTAAGAGGGAGAAAAAAAAATAAACCACTTTTTAAATTCAAACATACTAACTTATATCAATTCTACAAGGCCAGAGTCAGTCTTTTACACAGGATTTGCACATCAGGAACATACCTGTGAAGAGAATGCAATTAGATCCATGTCATATCAGCTGAGGTTATTGGTCTTGCATGAAGAAAGTGAGTATATTAACTATAGTCTAACTGTATTTATCACTTAAAAAGCTCACTTTAAATGCCACACTGTCTAATGCCAATTGCAGTTGAATGCATGTACTGGCCACCTAGCGAACCCTACTGTATGTGTTTCTCTCATTCCAAAAGCTTTGTCAGGGGGTGGTGGCTTTATATCATCCTCATTATTATATAACCTTACTAATAGCAGCAATGATTATTTTTAACTAAATATTAAAGTGCAACAGTTTAAAGTGCATTAGGGAAAACATACTAATTTCATACTTTTACACATTAGTTTAAGATAATATAAGAACATGGTATGATTGTATTATAGAACATCCTATTATAATAGGACTAATAAAAATAAGAGCAATCAGAATGATAATAATCCACTGTTTATAACCAAATATAACCCTATGCATTACAAAATACAAAAGGCCCTAAACAAACATTGGAAAATTATCAAAGAGGACCTGATATTAGGTAGTACTATTGAACACAAATAAAAATATATTTTTGAAAGTCTTTATCCCGTAAGAATATTTTAAGCCCTAGTTTGTTGAAAGAGTTCCGAAACAGGAGAGTGGTATTAGTTGGTTAGTTATTAAACCGCTGGGGAAATTTAAATATAATAATTGCGTTATATGCAAATATATGGACCCTGTGACAGGGTGAAGTCAACCCCTACTAACACTGGGAGAGAGAAAGAACCCCAATGGAGAGCACTCAAACAGAAGTGCAATACACAGTAAATGGAAGGGGAATAGTTACAGTAATGTGAGGAGTGAATGTATTAAAAATACTTTATTTTGAGTCTTGACTCAACTAAAATGAATGGAACGCTAAGTTGCCAGAGTAGATTAGACTCATAGTGAGCCAAAAGCGCCGCGAGAATAAAATGTACCAGGTCTCATGTGTGAAGTGTTTGTTAATACCCTTGATGATATATGCAGGGTAAAGCCAGATGACTCATTCAACCACTGGGGTCTGTGTCAGCTATTGTAAAGCTACAGATATTGCAACCTATCACAAGTATAGGTGAGTGTATGTATTGCCTGCTCATAAAGGATAACAAGATAAATAATCAAGGTAATTATCCGCAGTGGTATACCAACAAAGACCATAAATAGCCAGTAGTAAGGCAAAACAGGTAGGTTGGTCACTGCTAGTATCCCCAGTGGAGAGGGGACTGCTGCTGTGGAAGGACACCGTTACAGCAGTGAACAGGTTACACACATTCAGTCAGCATAAATATGCCTTACTACTGGCTATTTATGGTCTTTGTTGGTATACCACTGCGGATACTTACCTTGATTATTTATCTTGTTATCCTTTATGAGCAGGCAATACATACTGTACACTCACCTATACTTGTGACAGGTTGCAATATCTGTAACTTTACAATAGCTGACACAGACCCCAGTGGTTGAATGAGTCATCTGGCTTTACCCTGCATATATCATCAAGAGTATTAGCAAACACTTCACACATGAGACCTGGTACATTTTATTTTCGCGGCGCTTTTGGCTCACTATGAGTCTAATCTACTCTGGCAACTTAGCGTTCCATTCATTTTAGTTGAGTCAAGACTCCAAATAAAGTATTTTTAATACATTCACTCCTCACATTACTGTAACTATTCCCCTTCCATTTACTGTGTATTGCGCTTCTGTTTGAGTGCTCTCCATTGGGGTTCTTTCTCTCTCCCAGTGTTAGTTCTTGCTCACCCCTGATAGCAGCACCACAGTACTTATTATTCAGCAGTCGCGAGGGTACATTCCTTCCCCTCCCCTCCCCCTTCCCCCCTTCCCTGTTTTCCCTTGAGTTCGTTGAAGTCAACCCCTATCAGTTATGCCTGGGAAACATATGTCTGAGTGCTACATCCAGCACTCAGAAGGTTAACTCAGGAGGAAGCTAAGCAATCAGGAAGTAACCTGACACCTGATAGCCAGCAAGGTAGAAAAGGATCTTGTTACTGGCAGTAGCTGCCCTGCCTTAGACCAGAGAACACTGCTATGTGAGCTGTTAGCCAGAGGGATTCACCAAAGTCACTACTTCAACCCAAGGAAGGATTGTTCATTTGTTTTTCTGACTGCTGAAAGTACACTTATGGTTTGGTTATGGTCTAGCCATCCAGCCTGCTAGATAGGCCTGGTGTGTTAGTCAGTTCTCCCAATGGGGAGCAGGTTTTGTTTTGGTTTGAAGGGACAGTGTATCCACATGTTATGTTATGTTGTGGAGAAATAAAGCCACTGAACGTTTTCACTATCCTGAAACTACACGTGTGGACTGTTCCCTGACCTCGGCTACAGGCCGTCTTGCCACAGGTGGTGTCAGAAGTGGGATGTCGGACGACCCCTGTATCTGAAGGGTCACACAAAAAAAAAAAATGGAGAAATTTTTTTCTTAGTTCCTTGAGCAACAGCTCCAGCTAGCAGAGAAGCAAGCTGAGCAACAGGCCCAGCAAATAGAATGGCAGGCCAAGCAAGCATAATATCAAGCTCCGCAAATTGAGCGACAAGCCCAGCAAGATGAGCAACAGGCCCGGCGAGAGGAAAAGCTACTCCAACTGCTGGTCGAAGGCCCAGCCCCAGGCAGACCAGAGATTCCAAATAACCCACCAGTGATGCTGCCCAAAATGAAGCCAACCGACGACCCAGAGGCATTTCTCCTCACTTTTGAAAGAGTAGCCACGACCCACGGCTGGACAGTTGAACGCTGGGTAACGACTCTGGCTCCACTCCTCATAGGAGAAGCTCAGGCAGCCTATCAAGCTCTTCCAGCAGACGAGGCCATGGACTATCAGCAACTAAAGGCTGCTATTCTGGATCGCCTAGGCCTTACTCCAGAGACCTACCGTCAGTGGTTCCGGACAGTCAAATATACAAACATAGACAGACCCCGGGTCGTAGCCCACCGCTTAGTAGACTTATGTACCAGGTGGATACAACCGGAGAAGCATACCAAGACAGAGATCCTTGAACAGTTTGTGCTTGAGCAGTTCATACAGATACTGCCCCCCTCCTCCCGCTCCTGGGTAAAAAGACACGCTGCATTTTCCCTGGATTCAGCGGTCCGCTTGGTGGAAAACTTCCTTGGCGACGACACCCAACAGGATAGCTGGGAACGGTCCGTGCAAACACCAGTTGCTTCCGGTGATACCAGAGGCAGGAGAGCAGACAATTGAGGGGTCTAAAACCCACCAGCTCGGGAGATCCAGTCAACCCGATCGGAAGACCCTTTCCAATCTCAGAGGGTTCCTGGTACAAACTCCCGCAGAGACGCCCGTCCCGGGTCCGAGGCTATTGGATCACTCAAGGGAGGCCGCCACCCACAGTATTCCCCGAAAACCTGGGCTTTAGTCACCCATCCGGTGGAGAGGATACCACCACCAACCAGAAGGGAGGATCCCATCCAGCGAAGAAGTCCAAACACCGAACCCCGTCGAGAGCTTCCGCTGATGACCAAGTTTGCGGACTCAGGAGATGATGAGATGGACTGTTCATATGGCAGAACCACTGCCACAGCTTGTCTCCGAGGGTACCACAACCCGTGGTTAGTCCCAGCATCTCTGGAGGGGAAAATAGTAAAAGCCATGCTGGACTCGGGATCTGGAAAAACCCTGATCCTAGAGGGCCTAATTCCAAGCAACAAACTATCCTATGACTCTCCTTGGAATATCGAGTGTATCCATGGGGATACAAAGAGATACCCGACGGCGAACATTCTACTGCGTATCAAGGATCAAGAGGCTAGCCTACTAGTGGGAGTTGCTCCCTGGCTACCTGCTCCTGTTCTACTTGGCCGAGACTGGCCCTACTTCGAAACATTGTTGGCCCCTACTCCTACGGAGCCTACTTCTCTGGTACCGGAGAAGCCCGGAGACTTGTTTCCTTTTTCCCCAGAGATTTTCCCCCGTAGACACCACGTCCCAAAGACACGTAAACAGAGACGTGCGGAAAAAGAGGACTGGTTAAGAAAGGCTGGGACTCTTGGTAACATTAGTCAGCCCAAAGGACTGCAGGTCATGGCCTGAGATGACCAGGGTGGGGAACAGATAGATATGGGAATTTTGCCAGACCTGGATCTTCCTGACTTCCGTCAGAGGCAGAGGGAAGACCCAGCTCTGGCTAGACAATATGAGAAGGTGGTACAGGTCAACAACAAGATAATGGATGAACAAGGTGTAAGAGTGTTTCCACATTTTGAACTGTTGAATGACATCCTATATCGTGTTAATAAGGTTACACAAACAGGGGAGGTCATTCGACAGATGCTAGTCCCTAAAGGGTTGATTAAAACAGTTTTCACCCTAGCCCATACTCTCCCATGGGGTGGTAATTTGGGCAGAGACCACGGACCGCATCTCGTCCCAGTTTCACTGGCCAGGCATACATGGTGACATCATGAAACTATGTGAGACATGTCCTGAATGCCAGTTAACTAGCCAAAAAGGACAGAAGCCGGCTCCCTTGGTCCCTCTGCCCTTGGTAACCGTCCCATTCGAGAGAATTGGGGTAGATCTGGTCGGACCTTTATAACCCTCCGCGAAGGGACATACATTTATACTCGTTGTTGTAGATTATGCCACCAGATATCCTGAGGCCTTCCCTCTGAGATCAGCCACTGCCAAACAGGTTGTTAGAACTGTTCTCTAGGGTAGGACTTCCCCAAGTAATGTTAACTGACCAGGGAAAAAATTTCATGGCAAAGTTAATGCAGGATGTCCTGAAGTTATTGGAGGTAAAATCCGTCCGGACCTCAGTCTACCATCCTCAGACTGATGGATTGGTAGGAAGGTTTAACCGTACTTTAAAAACCATGCTTAGGAAGTTTGTGGACACTGAAAAACGAGCTTGGGATGAACTTCTCCCTTTCCTGTTGTTTGCGGTACGAGAAGTTCCCCAATCATCCACAGGCTTCTCCCCGTTTGAGCTCCTATATGGACGCCAACCTCGGGGTATTCTCGACCTACTGAAGGAATCCTGAGAGGAGGAGCCCTCCCCATCCAAGAATACCCTTCAGTATGTCATAGACCTTAAAAACCGCCTAGACATGATAGGTCGGTTTGCTAAGGAAAACCTCAAATCTGCTCAAGAACGTCAAGAGAGGCAGTAAAACCAAAATGCTCGCTTGAGGGTCTTCCAACTTGGGGACCAAGTGATGCTACTACTACCGACATCAGAGAGTAAACTCCTGGCGAAGTGGCAGGGCCTTTCCAAGTTCTCCGCCGCACCGGGGAAGTGAACTAAGAGATCTCTCAACCAGGGTCCAGGAAGGGTAAACAAATCTACAGTAGCGACATCTTTTATTGCACTAAATGCCGGCGGCATGCCGAGATCTACCCCAGCTGCCGCCAGTAATAACCGCGCACCGCCGCGTTTCCCCCATGCACCCCCCCTACACTTCGCGCGCAATTTACCCCCCCTTCCCGACCCCGAACCCGGCTCCTGCTCTGCCCCTCTGCTTCCCCGCACCCCCGCTTACCTTAATTTGATCTCCAGGGGTGTCGGGGAAGCCTGGGGAAGACGGGGAAGACGGGGAAGCCAGGCGCGCATGTGACTGTGACGTCACAGTGCGCCGCCACGCGCCGCGGCTACCCGCTTCCCAGACGCATGCAGCCGGCGGCTTTTACTCGAATAAAAGCTGCCGCTGCTGTACCATGTAAACCTCCTGAAACCCTGGAAAACGATGAGATCGTTGTTCATCCACCCTCGGGAAGGAGAGACGGATTTGGGTCCACAGCTTCCAAAGGGTAGTACGTACAATGACCAGCAGGTTCCCATGGGAGGGCAGTTAACGACAGAACAAAGGTCAGACCTACTAGAATTATGTGACCAGTTCCCAGATGTTTTTTCTGAGCTGCCAGGGCAGACTGATTTATTGTCCCATAGGATTGAGACAGAACCTGGCGTAAAAGTACGGTCCCGTCCCTATAGTTTGCCAGAGGGCCGAAAAGACCTGGTAGAGAGGGAGATAATAGACATGTTGGAATTGGGCGTGATCGAGGAGTCCCACAGCGAATGGTGTAGTCCTATAGTGTTGGTCCCTAAACCAGATGGGAAGGTGAGGTTTTGCGTGGATCTGCGAAAGGTAAATGCTGTATCCAGATTCGATGCATACCCAATGCCTATGGTGGATGAATTGCTTGACTCTCTTGGTAAAGCAGAGTATATCTCCACCCCAGATCTCACGAAAGATATTGGCAGATACCTCTAGCGGAAGAATCCAAATGCAAAACTGCCTTCGCCACCCCTCTTGGTTTATACCAATTCGTTACTATGCCATTTGGGTTACATGGGGCTCCAGCCACATTCCAAAGGTTAATGGACAAGGTACTACGACCCCATAGGAAATATGCCGCGGCCTACTTGGATGACATTGTCATCTATAGCAGACACTGGCAGTCTCATATAAAAAGGTTAAGGGCTGTCCTAACGTCCTTAAGAGAAGCAGGGCTCACTGCAAATCCAAAAAAATGTGCCCTGGGTAAATCCACTACAAAATACTTGGGCTATGCCGTTGGGGGAGGGATAGTAAGGCCACTACTGCACCGACACACTTTATTCGAGCAAATACCCAGTATGTACCTGGCAGATACCTGGAATGCGCCGCTCCTCACCTCTGACAAGCCCCGTTGCGTTTGCCTTCCCAGCCTGGGTTCATGCCTGGCAGACGGGCGGCTGATCTGTTAAATGATAATGATTAGGATTTAATAGGCTGCAATGCTTCACGTGTCTACCAGATGGCATAAATTCATGAATTGTAATGCAGTATATATATATATACTGTGCAGTATTGCAGCCAGCGGGAATAAAATGCTTCAATCCCTGCCTGGAAAATAACCCAATGCACTCGGGCAGAAAACAGTCACAAACCTCAATACACCCGGGTATACCCGAATTCGTGGGACTAGCCGAGCTCGAATAAAGTGTGTCGCCAGTGTAGCTAGCAAGGTGGCCGCCATAAAGGAAGTCCCCACCCACAAAGACACAGGTCCGCTCCCTTTTGGGGTTAGCAGGGTATTACAGGCGGTTTATCCCCAATTTTTCAGAAATATCTGCACCCCTAACAGATCTGACTAAATAGAGTGCCCCGACCCAAGTTAAATGGTCTTGGGAGTGCCAAGACGCCTTTGACATGCTAAAAAAATGCCTGTCAGAGGGCTCCGCTCTTCGGAGCCCAGATTTTAAAGAGCCCTTCATCATCCAGACGGATGCCTCAGAGGTAGAACTGGGAGCAGTGCTGTCCCAACAATTTGATGGTGTTGAACACCCCATACTGTTCATCAGCCAGAAGCTGTTCCCAAGGGAAGTGAGGTATTCCGTCATTGAGAAGGAGTGCCTCGCTGTAAAATGAGCAATTGAGGCCTTGAGACATTATGTCGCCGTAGTACACTTCACCCTGGTCACTGACCATGCGCCCTTGAAATGGTTAAACACCATGAAGGACACAAACTCAAGGTTGACCAGGTGGTATATGGCCCTCCAACCCTTCTCTTTTGATATACAGCATAGACCTGGAAAGGACCATGGAAATGCTAATTTTTTGTCAAGAGAAGGAGTGGAGGATTGGGCTTTAGCCGTGTGGGACCCTAGCCACACACAAACAGGGGAGGTATGTGACAGGGTGAAGTCAACCCCTATCAGTTATGCCTGGGAAACATATGTCTGAGTGCTGCATCCAGCACTCAGAAGGTTAACTCAGGAGGAAGCTAAGAAATCAGGAAGTAACCTGACACCTGATAGCCAGCAAGGTAGAAAAGGATCTTGTTACTGGCAGTAGCTGCCCTGCCTTAGACCAGAGAACACTGCTATGTGAGCTGTTAGCCAGAGGGATTCACCAAAGTCACTACTGTACTTCAACCCAAGTAAGGATTGTTCATTTGTTTTTCTGACTGCTGAAAGTACACTTATGGTTTGGTTATGGTCTAGCCAGCCAGCCTGCTAGATAGGCCTGGTGTGTTAGTCAGTTCTCCCAATGGGGAGCAGGTTTTGTTTTGGTTTGAAGGGACAGTGTATCCGGATGTTATGTTGTGGAGAAATAAAGCCACTGAACGTTTTTTCCTGAAACTACACGTGTGGACTGTTCCCTGACCTCGGCTACAGGCCGTCCTGCCACAGACCCACTAAAGGAATTTGTTTTACCATCAGGTAAAACTAACAAAATTGAGGTATTTATAAACTGTAAATCCAAATATATAGTGTATAAGATCTAATGTGCCTGTGGCCTGAATTATGTAGGAAAAACTAAAGAGAACTTCATATTAGAATAAATGAACACATTAACAATATAAAAAACGCTAAAAAATCATTTGCAACAAAACAAAAAATTGCATAATCTTCCAAAGCATTTTTTAATAAACCATGATTGTGATTTAAAGATGAACAACAATGGATCTGTAGTTTACATATAAGAGTACCCAACGAACTAAATGAACATGTAGATATTGTCCCTTTCCTTTAAATATCTATGATTGATTTTCTAGTATTGTTAACTTTATTTTTTAATTCAAAATGTTGTTTTAATAAATTGATATATTATGATAAGATGTTCTACTTAATACAATCATACAGTTTTCTTATAATATATCTTAAACTAACATGTAAAAGTATGAAATTAGTAAGTTTTCCCTAATGCATTTTAAACTATTGCACTTTAAAATTTAGTTACATTGAACAATTGCTGCTATTAGGAAAGGTATATAAGAATGAGGATGAGATACCGCTACCACCCCCTGACGAAGCTTATGGAATGAGGGAAACGCGTAGGGTTTTCTAGGTGGCGCTGTACATTCATTCAGAGGATTGTAACAAGGACTGTAAGGCTTTCCTTGCAAGAGTCCATTGGTGATGCTATCGACGTCAGATGCTAGACGTCAGTGTTGGGCACGAAAACCCGGAAGCACGAGATGATCAGAGAGCGGGGAGCCCTGCTGTTGCTGGCTACTGCAGCGTTCCTGAGACATGGATCCCAACCGGCTGCCCCTTCCAAGCTACCACCACTGAGGACAACTGAACATCACGGCATGCCTCAAAAGATACCGGTACTTACGTGTTTTGTTCATCGGACACCTACTGGGTTGGGACATTGTCTTTCAATGTGGTGATCACAAAATTACCTTACCCTTGTTATCCTCTGATGCTGCACTACAATTTCTTTACCTGTAAGTAAGGATAGGGGCTTGATATATAATCTTGACTGTATTAAGAATGTGTGTCCAATAATGTTTAAACATGTTCTAACAATAATTATGAAGAAACAGAAGTAGTGAACACAACTTTTATTCATACACAGTTAAGTCCCGGTGTTCAAATCAGAACATGAAGAAAATCAAAAAAGGACAAATCAGACCATCAAAATGTGGCAGAAGGGCAAGTCTCACAAGGCCCTACCATGCCCCAAACAACCTCGGATCAGTGGCTCAGTAGGTTCTGTGGCTGATTCCACTAAGGATGGAGGAGGAGGTAGAATGGGCAGTACCAATTATCCCCCTGATGTTGGCAGGGACTCACTGGATGCTGACAGTGTGGTATCAATATAGGGGGCTCGCAGGCTCTTCAACCCCTGCTGCACTGCACCCATGTCAGCCTATTTACCGCAGTAGTCAGTTGGCCAATGCTTTTCATTATAGCACTGGTGTATAAGTGCAAAAGGTGGGTGATCTCCCTGAATTGGCCTCTTGAGGTGTGCTCCATGGTCATCAGCTGTTTATTCTGCAATCCTTGACCTCTCCATCTGCAAAAGCTTCTACTGTTGCACAATAATTGCAGCGCACGCAAGGGTATCTGCTCCTGTTGCTGGAGTAGGACACCTGGAGGAGCAGCTAACAGTAGCTGCTAGAGCCTCTGTGGGAACAGTTGGGGCTTTGTGGCATGGGTAGCAGGATTTGGGGCATGGGCAGCAGGAGTTGTGCCAGGAGCAGATGGAGGAGCAGCAGTAGAGATGTCAGAAGGAGCAGCTGGATGAGGAACTCCATACTTCTCTAGAGGAACCACTGTCAAGTGCAGGGTGACCATCTCCTCACACTGGTCTGGTCTTCCTCCATGGACTCAAGCATGTGCCAAGGGCAGTCTCCTTGATGATCCTTTAAAAAATTACATTATATAGTTAGCAACAGTCAAACAGAACATAGGTGAATATAAGAACATTTTGATAGATTTTGTTTGTATAAAAAAAATCTTTTTTTAACATGTCTCTTTATTTAGAGAACATTTTAGCAGACCAAAAAGGAGAAACCCTGATCCACAAACTGTTGATAAACTGTAGAAGGCCTCCAAGTTTATCACTCTTTTGCGGATCAATTGCATTTAGATGTACCTCTCATTTCTAAGTATGTCCTGCTCTCTAAATTATGTTAAGTACTTGAAAATTTACTATTTATAATATATTTCCAATGGCCAACATAAGAAGTACATTCTCCAGATAGAACCCAATCTTCTGTGAATAAGCACTGGGGGGTATTAAATAAACTGTGATACTGTCGACTAGGGAAAAATCTCATGGGCTGCCATATAATGAATAACCCCCTTAATACATAGCACCGGAAAGTTCAGCTTTTTTTCCTGTAGACATCAGTGATGTACGGCAATGAACTGAAAATATGGGACACCTTACAGTATGTCACTAAGGTCACTAACTGCCAAATACTATTATATGCTTCTTCCACACGATGATTTGAATCAGACTTCCTTTTACACACAGATCATATACTATGAAATCACTGGCAGTGAAAACACAGAGTGCAATTGATATATCACAAAAGCATTTATAACTTGAATGCCAATCCTAAATCTCTACCTGACAAAATTAATTTAAACTAGATTGGTCTGAAAAGGCGCCTTATAAAATATATAATCTGGGACCTGCTGAAATGGAATACTGTTTTTTTTTTGTATTTTGCATTTATGTAGGTCCTTCAAAGATTTATTCTCTCAATTACCAATCAAAAGAACTCATAAAAGTACACCCAGTGAACTGTGAAGGATTACGTCTGTCTGTGAAGACAGATGCACATACTACACCTCTGGCATTAAACAGTTTTATCTGAAACCATTCATGTGCCATTCAATAAGAAAAACTATTTACGACTTCCCTATGAATTGTAGTTAGGAAAAAGTAATACATTTAAAATTGGTCAACATTATTTGTGGCATCACTATTCCATTGCATTTTTATGTTGTTCTTTAATAAAAATAGTAGAAATTAATCCATTTATTGCACTCTTTGCGGGGTTTTTTTCATAGAGCGAAAGGAGACACAATGATCAAAACGTTTTTTTTTTTCAACACTTCTTTAATTGGTGATGCATTCTCTGTGAATAACAGATTTGCTAATCAGATGTAAATTGTGCAGTATTTTATTTCATTCAAATATATAACTAGCAGATTAATATAGGGTGAAGATGATAAGGGGTTACTTTTTAGAATAATGTAATTTGATGAAAATTTCCAAATCAGTAAATTGTGCAACTAGAGCCATAGTGTGATTAAGGATTAACATTTGTATCATATTCTCTTTCTTGAAAACAGTTTTGCAAAATCAACAAACTCAAATGAAAAACTACTGAGCAAGTACTGTATGTAGAACCTTAAATTGTAACAGTTACTATCCAAAGTGTGCTGTATTAAGGCACAGATTACAAATTGACTATGCCTTTGACTACACTGTAATTATATACTGTATTACATGCCTTTTGGAGTTAAACTGGAGTAATCTTTGATGGAGTCTAAGAATAGTTACCTCTAGTGCTGCTTCATATTTACTTTCAGTGGGACTCAAATTCTAATGTTTTCCTTTGCTCATCATGTACTGTCAACATCATCTATTCTCACACCACCATTCCCCTTGATTCTACAGTCATTTTAGGGAATTGAAGAATAGGGGTGGCAGGGTTGAACGGAACTGGCACAGGTCTTGCATCTTGGAAGATAAGCTTAAACTGATCATCCATATTCTGAAATATTAGTGCACAGTGACTTAAGAAGTCATAGTTCCTCTCCGTCCCAAAGAACTAGATAAGGGGGAACAAGTGACGAAAATAAATAAAATCTCATAAACAGAGATTAAAGAAATCAGGCCCCCCTGAAGACCGGAAACGTAAAATGGCCGCCAAACACCTGAAAACGAAATAAAACATAAAAAAAAAAACACAACCTGAAGCACGGCAAATTGGAGGAGCTCAGGCTATTACAGAGCTGAGGAGGAGGTGGGTGAGGGCTGGGGTATACCGGGGATCAGTGGAGAGGAGATTGAGGACGATACGAAGACTGCCGGCCATTTTGTTGGTAGCGCGGAGGCAGCACTGAGGTGGAGTGGCCAGCCTCTCACTACGAGACGTGTCTCTGCCTGGCTTGCAGAGACGCAGTGATCTCCCCCTTGATCGCTCAGTGATGTCGGGGGAGGGGGCGAGAGGAAACGATCGGATTTCGCAGACCCGGCCGCAAATAGGCCGCAGGCTCAGTCTGGGAGAAGTGATTGTGAGCAGTAGAGCCCATTCCTGCCTCTGGGCCACCCTGCCGCCAGATCGTGTGATTGCGACCAGACCCCCTTCGCCTAGTCGGAGGAGCAGTAGCAGCAGCGGCGACGGCCCCAGCGCTGCATAGAGGGAACTGACTGACCTGATTGGGCCCCGGATCAAGATGGCTGCTGCCGGATGGTGAGTGAAGGAGTGGTGCAACCAACCGGCTGTGCTCCTGGTGACTGGGCTGCAGGGGCTCACAGTTCTGCCTCTCCCCGGAGTTACAAATCAGTGGACGGGTCCTGCTCCACTGGGGAAAGAGGAGGAGGGAGAGGCTGGCAGCAGTATCTTAAATGGGCAGGGATCTGAAGGCTACCAGTCCATAAGTTCTCCTTCTGCCCTGAAGCAACACAATAAAAACACCTCTGCCCCCCCCCCCCCCCAAAAAAAAAAGGAAAAAAAAAAAGGAGAAAACAGAAATGTTAAAATTAAAGGGGCAGCACCAGAGGAGTGGAAAGAGGCAGGGGCCAGCCCCTCCCCCCCCAAAAAAATATGCGCTACGGAGGTGAAGATGACAGAATAATCTAGGAGCTCCGCTGCCCACATGCGCAAAATACTAATTAAATGCAATAAAAACTAACAAAAAGTGAATGCAAAGCAGCTCCAACTAAAGGGTATTCAAAGCTAGCCACCAGACAATGAACACTCGGCTTAAAAGGAGGCACCAAAAGAAAAAAGCCCTTGATCTGAGGTCTTACTTCGCCGGCACCAAGATAGCGCAGGAGAGGATGGAGACAGATGTCAGACACAGACTCCATCCCCGACAGGGGAGAAAACGAAGGAGAACAACTGGCAATTAAAAAAGAAATCGGAATGATGTTCTCAAACCTCAAGGTATTTTTTCACAGCGAAATAGAGAGTCTGGGAAAGGACATAGTGGCCATTGGAATGCGCACCAGGAGGAGGAGAGGATGGACAGCACTATTAAAGCGCAGAAAATAACTAATAAAAAGATCCACTCCCTGGAATTAAGGGTCAGAGAATTAGAAGAAAAACAAGAGGACAGCGAGAACCGGGACCACCGGAATAATTTGAGAATAAGAGGAATCCCAGAGGAGATCCAGGACTTTGAAGAATTCATAAGCCGCTGGATGGGTTCATTGCTCCCTGCAGAGTCAGAGGCAGAATTACAGATGAATCGTTGCCATTGAGCACTTAGACCCAGACCCCTGACTTGTAATCCCCCCATGAATGTGATACTCTGATTACACCACTTCAGGACTAAAGAAGACCTCTGCCAAATCACAAGAACTGCCCCAATGGTGACCTTTGAGGGCATAAGAATGCTAATTTTCCAGGACATTTCACCCATAACCCCAGGAAAAAGAAGAGCCTTTCAACCAGTGACCAAGGTCCTGAGAGATAAGGGACTGAAATATACTGTAGGTGGACATTTCCTTTTGGTCTAATGGTATTAAAGAATGGACATCCCCATGTACTAAAACACTTGTCCGAAAATGAGGATTTCCTTAAAAAACTTGGAACAAACAAAAGAATCACTTACCATACTGAAGAAGCACAGCTGTCACTGGAGGTGGAGTGGCAGCCTGCAAAAAACGCTGCAGGGAAAAGAAAAGAAAAGGCGGGGGAGTGGGGCAGTCAATTAAGCCTTACAGGAGCCAGTGTATGGCTGCATTGTACAAAGTTAAAAGGTTGTTTTTTATATATAAAAAAAAAAAAAAGTTCCTACCCAATGTTGTATTCCTGCAAAGAGCAAGGGGAGAGAATCTTAGACGAGTAACTTCAACAGAGACCCCACAGAAAAATCACTATCCACATCTAACCTAGATGAAGGTAGAAAACAAGGTCAGTGATGCTCAAAATCGCAGCCCCCCCCCCCCCATGGCATGATGGAACACCCCATGCGGGAGGAGGAAAAAAAGACCGTCAAAATCGTGAGCAGGGACCAAAAGGCGCGAAGCAGAAAGTCCCTGCGCGGATCCAGCCAGATGACGTCACCAGAGGAGCGGCTTGGAGGCAAGGATGGTGAGCAGAAGAGACAACTAGATGACATCATCAAGAAGCGCCTAGGTCCGGAGAAGGAAGAAGCCAGCGTCAGAGGGGGAGCTCCTGGCGGGGGTAAGCGAACTCCTCCGCCAAGGGAGCAGAACCAAGATAGGACAAAGATGCCGTGGGGGAGGGAGGGGGGCACCAGACAGAGGCTCAAAGCCAGACAATGAGCAGATCAAGCCCCGGTAGAGATGCGGAAGGGGAGGGAGAGAAGGGGGGGGGGAAGAGGGGGAGGAGGGAAAAACAAGCAAAAAACAAGATACAGCGCTGGAGAAGGAGAACGGAGACATAAGGCTAGCATAGAGTAGAAATTAGGCTAGATAAAAGACAGAAGCAGCAAGACACAAGGCCAAGAAGTGGAAATATTATTAAGGAAGAAGGACAGGAGCATCAGGAAGGGGGATGGCTACAGTTAGAAGATAGAGGGCATAGAGCAAGAGAGATAAAGGGAAGGATTTGAATGAAAAGATAGAAAAGAAAGGGAGAAGGAAGATATGGGTATATCAAGGTCTGGAGGTGAGAATATTAATGTGGATGGAGATTATAGTTTAGAAGAAGGCAGGATATGCGATATAGTAGGCGTCAAGGGCAATGGCAGCGTACATAGGAAAACAAGTTAGGTTCACAAGTTCGACTAGTTTAGAAAATTAATAATCTAAACTGCAGAAGGCGAGGTGAGGCCAACAGATTACTGGCCAACAGATTGAGCGGTATTCTGCCCGGGCTGATTCACCCAGATCAGGTTGGCTTTATAAAAAACAGACAAGCGTCCGACAACACCAGACGGATTATAGATTTAATAGATTTTGTAAATGCCAACGGGATCTCGGGGTTAGCGTTGAGTTTAGATGCAGAAAAGGCCTTCGACAGAATAGACTGGCCATATCTAGAAGAAGAAAAAGAAAACAAAGTACCACCTAGCTGACGCATGGTCAATGAAAGGTTAACTCAAATGCGTGCCCATAAAAAAGATTTATTGGTCCAAAATATAAAACAAATACATGGAGGAGGTCAGGGGGCCTAATAACAAATCTAAATAGTGAATATGGTGATAATTATAATGTGTGAATTTTAAATTTAAATTATTGTGATAAAGATAATTAATAAAAGAAATTAAAGTGTCAACATCACCCTCCCAAATAAAAATCAAATCGTCAATATACCTCTTGTAAAAAGTGATAAAGTGTTGATAAGGGTTTCCATCTCCAAACACGTGGACTGACTCCCACCAACCTAAAAAAAGGTTCACATAGGAGGGGGTGAAACTTGTGCCCATAGCAGTTCCACTTGTTTGAAGATAGAAAGCCCCATCAAACAAAAAATAATTGGCCATATCTAGAGGCCACGCTTGGAGTGTTTGGGTTCGGGGATAGATTACTCTGGGCAATCAAAGCATTATACACGACCCCAGCGGCGAGGGTCCGACATCAGGGCTTCCCCTTTGAACTGTTTCAAATCAAGAGTGGTACAAGACAGGGCTGCCCGCTATCGCCACTGTTGTTCGATTAATGTATGGAACCACTCGCTGCTCAAATCAGAAGCAATGAAAATATCACGGGAATTCAAATAAAATCTCAGATACATAAAGTTGCGCTGTATGCAGACGATATTATATTGACACCTCTTACCTCGCTACCTAACCTATTCAACCTATTAACCAGATTCAACAGAATCTCAGGTTTTAAGATAAACCAGTCCAAATCAGAGGCCCTTTGTCTAAACATACCAAAAGAAACAGAAAAATTATTAGAAATTAACTTTAATTTCAGATGGCAGCAGAAAGCCATGAAATATCTACGCGTGTATATTACAAAAAATGCAAAAACTTTATACCAAGCAAATTACCCCAAACTTCTACACGCCTTGAAGAAAGAGCTGAGAGATTGGGCTTCCTATGGAATCTCATGGATCGGGAAGATCTGTAGCGTAAAGATGAACCTTCTCCCCCGATTATTATACCTGTTCCAGACTCTTCCAATACCCATGGTAAGATCGGACATTGTATCCATGCAAGCTTTAATCTTGAGATGTATATGGAAAAACAAAAAAACATGGATTAGGGCAAAAATTGTGCAAAGACCTACAGAGTCTTGAGGCTTATCTGTACCTGACTTGTATGCATAATACAAAGCGGCTCAATTATGCCAAATTGCACAATGGCACACAGATCCAGAAGCTAGAAGGTGCATGGCTCTGGAGAAAGAGATATGTGCTCCATTGGAGATTAGCAATTTAATTTGGTACCTTAAAAATAGACTGAATAGGATTAAACAACTGCTTTCCTCCATTCTTAACTCAGTGGCAATATTTATTTATTTATAAAATATTTTACCAGGAAGTAATACATTGAGAGTTACCTCTCGTTTTCAAGTATGTCCTGGGAACAGAGTAAAACAAATAATACATGGTTACAAGTACAGATACATAAATGAACAGGGTATACATTATATACAAGACATTACGTGCACAGTTAAAGAAAATATATATTATGAGCGTATGAAACAGTTACAGACCAGATTAAAATGTGAGACAGCCTTAGATTTGAAAGAGCTTAAACTGGTGGTGGATGTGAGAGTCCTATGGGAGGTATCCAAATTTAGTTGCTCATTAACTACAAAAGCCACTTTGATGGCTTCATTATACGATAATCTGGAGTTTGCCCCAGGGTTAGACTATAAATATGGGGAAGGGGAAAGGATAGGGGAAAGGAGGGACAGGGAAGGCTCCCGCATCAGCTAAAGTACATGAAGAATTAAATAGTCAGATAATTACAGATCGTATCTGGTGCAAAAGGGGACAAAGGGATACACAGAAAAAACAAAAGGTTCCCCCCTGAATGCACTCAGATCGACCTAATTGATATGATGTAAGGAATTAAAATAATTTAATATATCAACAATCAATAAAATAGTAGTTGTACAGAGGGGTGTGGTAAACAGGTCCAAACCACCCCCAAATTACATACCAAATGTGTTAACGTTTTAACCGTATGACGTACATACACGGAAAAAAGATAAGGAAGAAAAACACTGCACCTAGATAAACTGGCATATGGCCTTGGTCTATGAATGTCTCTTAACGCCTGCAGAACTAAGTACAAACCTACAGTGAGGAAGCACTTTTATCTAATAAACCGGCAGTCTCAGATACTATAAAACTGTCGATACTAAATCTGGAGGAGAAAATTCCTTAAAAGGTAATCTTTGAAATACCTATAAGCAGTGGTTGACAAATCACCAAAAAATCTACTCGCCACCTAGTACCAAACGTGTGCTGCTTGGGGCAATATTTACTCGCCCGGGGGTTAAATCCACCCGGCCGGGGCGAGCAAATGTATAGGTTTGTCGAACACTGCCTATAAGTACTGAAAGCAAGGAATAATCAGACCGATAAAATATAATGATATATGTGCAGAGTTCAGCGTGAAGTCACAGTAACAGCACTCACAGTTGACTCTGTATGGTCAGCATGGTAGGGTAAAAAAGACAGCTAGTGAAAGTATAGAATCCTGGGATAAGGGCTAGCACAAAGTGTGCAATTGTATAGCCCTGAGGCACGGTTCGCAGACCGTATCAAGTTATAGCCTCATAACTAGGAGTAATTTATTACTCATAAACTTATATAATAAGGAAAATGTCTCAATAGTAATATAATAAAGTCTCAACACTTATAATATATTCAGCTGATGTCTGTTACCACATAATGATTCTAACCTAGAAACATATAGAAACATCTAGTAATGGTTCCATAAACATACACACGCTGACTTTAAACAGAGAACTCCACTAAGATGAGCCTCATGTTTAGTATATACAGTATGCAGCACACATTGTAGCAGTCTCAGTGAGCAGAGAATAACTTTACATGTATAGTATCAATCTCAATAAGTAGCGACTGCCCATATGGTATGAAATACCAGTTAAATCTTAAAAAATACCCCTCATAGTGTATTTTAGCAGAAACATAGCACAAAAGGGCTGTGCACACGATATACTTAGCTTGGATAGATAGTGCTTCATGCTAAATCATGTAGCCCGTCAGGAGGGGATAGACAGGAGCCTGCGTTTCAAAGTCACTGGAGCGTGTATCACAGTAGACCGTGCTGCGGGGTGACGTCACGCTGTGTGATCACCTGACGTACGTTTCGCGTGATTGCACGCTTTCTCAAAGGTGAAAGCAAGATGTATACATGCACAATTTATAGCAGTTGGTAGTAATGACAGGCTGGGGGAGTTTTAACCCCTGCAGGCTGGGGGAGTTTTAACCCCTGCACTGCTATTAGGTAAACAAATCACAATGCCAGAAGCTACCCGTTGGTTACATGATTGCTCTAGCTGCATACCAGCCTCTTAAAGGGGTAGAGCTATGAGATAACAGCATGGCCAACATATATAACGTGTTAAATCCAGTATCAGACATAAGTGTCCACACTTCCCATACGAAGGGGATTTAACAGCAACTGATAGACAATAGACTCACAGTGACTATATTCTTATGCCAAGTCTGGTATAATGGCCTGGATATTGCAATGCAGTCTCAAACCTATAGAGACACTCAACATGTCTCCTATGTTATGAAATCACCTATCAATGAGTGACCATACAGGTAAAACTACATATACATAAGTCATATAGTCCCAACCTGAGAACAGTAAGTAACCACAAAAAGCAGATATAAGCGGAGCAGCTTAAAAACATAATAACAGGTAAGGCAACCTGGTAAGTAATGTGTGAACTTAGGACATTATCCATTCGTACCCAGGGTAGGTACGCAGTAGATATAGATAAGCATAGTACGTATATGGCTCAGAACCAGAGCCGTGGTCATATGCACTAGAGTGAACACTTCATCACAGAGGATGCTCAGATAAAGGGAGAGAAGACAAATTCTTCATTGAGTCCCTTGGGTTTGAGTGTTCCTAGGGTATAGATCCAACGAGATTCTCGTTTGAGTATCTCGTTGTCCCAATCTCCCCCTCTGCTATGATTGGAGACAGCTTTGATCCCTGTAAACCGCAGAACTGTGGCCAGGCCCTGATAATGGGTGTTGACATGATTGGCAATAGGAGTATCACGACTATTACGGATGTCGCCGAGATGTTCCAATATTCTGTGCCGTAGTTGACGTTTGGTTTTCAAAATGTAATTCTTATTACAGGTGCAAATAATCTGGTATATAACCCCCACAGTTCTACAGTTAATAAATTGCTTAATACCAAAGCTGTGTGTATCATTCCAGTTGTTAAATCTTTTAGTTGGTGTGCATGATGAACAGGCTCTGCAGTTATGGCATGTAAAGAAACCAATCGACCTATTAGCCAGCCATGTGCCCGCAATTGGGCGTTGATAATGGCTATGGACCAAAAGGTCACGAATACTAATGGCCCTTCTGCTCACCAAAGTGACCCTATCATTGAGTGTCTCTCTAAGGTCTTCGTCGTCTCGCAAAATGTACCAATGTTTATTCAGAATGTTAGTTATGTCTGACCATTGGCTATTATACGTGCCGACAAAGCGTATGATCTTCTTCTCATTAACAGAAGACACTTTGTCAGCCAGGAGCACATTCCTGTTCGTGGACCTAGCTCTTTGATAGGCCCTTTTAATTGATCTATTGCTGTACCCCCTGGATTTGAATCTAAGCTTCATAGCAGAGGCTTCTCGCTCAAAGTCCTCGAAAGATGAACAATTCCTCCTCAGGCGTAGAAACTGACCTATAGGGATAACCCTAATCTGATGTTGCGGGTGGTGACTATCAGCTCTGAGGAGGCTATTAGTGGGGGTGGACTTACAGTGCAAGGACGTAAGTAGAGCTCCCTGAGGGGACCTAGTGATGGTAAGGTCAAGGAAAGTAATGCTTGTGCAATCAATCTCTGATGTAAGTCTAAGATTGAGGGAGTTAGTATTCAGCTGTCCCATAAACTCCTCAAAGAGCACCTGTTTAAAGTCAGCGTGTGTATGTTTATGGAACCATTACTAGATGTTTCTATATGTTTCTAGGTTAGAATCATTATGTGGTAACAGACATCAGCTGAATATATTATAAGTGTTGAGACTTTTATATTACTATTGAGACATTTTCCTTATTATATAAGTTTATGCCTAATAAAGTACTCCTAGTTATGAGGCTATAACTTGATACGGTCTGCGAACCGTGCCTCAGGGCTATACAATTGCACACTTTGTGCTAGCCCTTATCCCAGGATTCTATACTTTCACTAGCTGTCTTTTTTACCCTACCATGCTGACCATACAGTCAACTGTGAGTGCTGTTACTGTGACTTCACGCTGAACTCTGCACATATATCATTATATTTTATCGGTCTGATTATTCCTTGCTTTCAGTACTTATAGGTATTTCAAAAATTACCTTTTAAGGAATTTTCTCCTCCAGATTTAGTATCGACAGTTTTATAGTATCTGAGACTGCCGGTTTATTAGATAAAAGTGCTTCCTCACTGTAGGTTTGTACTTAGTTCTGCAGGCGTTAAGAGACATTCATAGACCAAGGCCATATGCCAGTTTATCTAGGTGCAGTGTTTTTCTTCCTTATCTTTTTTCCGTGTATGTACGTCATACGGTTAAAACGTTAACACATTTGGTATGTAATTTGGGGGTGGTCTTGGACCTGTTTACCACACCCCTCTGTACAACTACTATTTTATTGATTGTTGATATATTAAATTATTTTAATTCCTTACATCATATCAATTAGGTCAATCTGAGTGCATTCAGGGGGGAACCTTTTGTTTTTTTTCTGTGTATCCCAGGGTTAGACAGCAAATGTTTCCAAATTTGGCGACAAAGGGGAGTCACGAAACTAAAAGATCTGGAGGGTAGAAACTCTATAAAGACATTTGAACAAATTAAGTTAGAAAAGGACATCCCTAACACGAATTATATAGATACCTCCAGATCCGGGCATTTTACAACAAACACACAGCAAGTCCACCTATGACCAATTTCGAAAAGCTCTGTGTGCGGGGAACCGACACACAGGGACTAATATCTACGCTATAAAAAGAGGTGGTCAGTTCAGGCAAAGACTACACAAACAGACTGAACTTCATGACACAATGGGAATCTGACTTACAAAAGACACTAGAGGATGAAGAATGGACAAACATATTCTCGGCAGCGGCAAGAAGTTCCATATGCACAACATTAAAGGAGAACTCATATAAGGTATTAATGAGTTGGTACCTCACCACAGTTAAACTATCTAAATTTATCCCCGGATACTCCCCGTTGTGCCCCAAGCAGTGCGGGGAATGGGGAAGCTTGTTGCATATGCTGTGGTACTGCCCTCACATAGCACCTATATGGGAGCAAATTAGAGATTTGCTACAGAGGATTTTGGGCCTCGAAATACAGCTAGACTCATGGCTATTTCTACTGAACAAACCAATACAAGGGATGTCCAGACCGGGCAATAAATTGATTATGCACTTTGCAACTGCCATGAGGTACGAGACCGCAGCATTGTGGAACCAGAGCACAATTCCAGCCATTGAAAAAATTCGGAACAGAATTTGGTCTGTATGCCAGATGGAAAAGTTGACAAGTTTGGTCAACGACACTGGCCCAAATTTCCAAAAGGTCTGGCTACCGTGGTTAGCACAGACAGATATTCAGGGAGTGAGCAATGCCACGATATGGCTATGATAAGGTTAGGTGAGTTCTCCTATAATTAAACCAAAATTAAGAGGATTTAACTACAAATAGACTAGGCCCCCATCACAAAAATCTCTAGGACCTCCGTGGTAAATGAAGTAAAATCTTAAAGGATATCAGGTCAAAGACACCGAAAAATGATGGAAACCCTGACTCGTCCTCCCCCACCCCCCACCTCTAATCCCCCTGTGAGTTTTATGTTGTGAGTAATATGTTGTTAATGCAAAAAATGTTGGAATAACCACAAAATGGAGGAAGTTTGATGCAAAATAATTTATTGTAATACCATGTACTGCAAACAGAACCCAATAAACTTCAAGTTATATAAAAAAAAAGTCATAGTTCCTGTCACGAGAGATTGTGGTAGCACAAAATACACCTGCTCAGCTCCTTTGCAGTGGATAGGCTTTGCTTGCCATCATATCTGCAAAATGATGTAGATTTCTTCCAGTCATGTTGTGATGAGTTCTCTCTTCTTCCCTGAGAAGGTATCCTCTTTCCGTTCTGGTATTCCAACAGTGCTGTCTAATGTAATGAGTTTCAGGGATGTGGAAGACATTTTGCAAACTATCGAGGGATTTCGCCCCACTATGTGCAATGTAAATTCCAGTCCAACACATCTTCTTATAGTCTGTGCTGATCAATCCAATAGTTGCAAAAATTAGTCAAGTGCTCTTTTATAGATAGGGATCTTTCCAAAACTGCTGAATGAAGCAGTCATCATACCTTTTCTAAAAAGATTTGATTTTACCCAGACAACAAAGCTAATTTGAGACCCATATTAAACATTCCTTTCCTAGAAAACATCATTAAGAGAGTGGTTGCAATCCAACGGTAAAACCCATATTTCAACCTATGATATTTATGACCCATTTCAGTCAGGATTCAGAACACAGTATAGTACTGAAACGGCTCATGTGTGAGTGCTTAATTATATTCTGGTAGCAAGAGACACAATAATGCAGTGCCTGAATTATTTTTTGGGGACTGTGTGGCCAAGTTCTCGGCTAGTTGAAATCTGTTCTCCAAGGTAGGTCTGCAGAAATATACCTCTGCACCCTAGTGGCCCTATCATTTGAAGTGCCACAGGTCTTTATCTTATTTGTAATGTTGTTTGTAGTGTACAAAACAAAATGGGTCTACAGCGCACAAAATGTGTACATACAGTATAAATATATATAGTGGTGGTGTGGAGAGTAGGAATCAGACTGACCAAGTTCAGTACATTGGATATAAGTGAAGAAAAAATGCAATTACAGGTTTAAAACAGGAACAACCAAGTGAAGCATGTGGGCAAAGTGTAAGACAAAAAATATATATAAATGTAGAAGGTAACCTCCCTCTGAAAAAATGTGAGTCTGCTGCTAATCAAATGAGATGACAGGGCATCAAATCTAGAAAGAAAAATCGCAAAAAACTCATAGTATAGTACATTTGTATAAAACAGTTGAATGCAATCGTAAGATATGCGCACAAAATTAAAATAGGTTAAAAGCAGTGGGTCAAAAAACGTATTTAACAAAAATAAAGCCAAAATGGAGAAGCTATGTGGGAAAACTAAGTACACCTTTACTGCTTCCATAGGAATTAAGATGCTAAGTAGCAGACAGGAGCTGCTAATCAAATGCCCTTGATTAATTGATCATCAGCAAGTGTGACCACTTCTATAAAAGCCAAAGGTTTAGCAGTTTGCTGGTCTGGAGCATTCAGGTATGTGTTAACACAATACCAATGAGGAAAGAAATCAGCAATGATCTTAGAGAAGCAATTGTTGCTGCCCATCAATCTGGGAAGGGTTAGAAGGCCATTTCCAAACAATTTAAAGGCTATCATTCTACAGTGAGAAAGATTATTCAAAAGTGGAAAACATTCAAGACAGTTGCCAATATTCCCAGGAGTGGACATCCCAGCAAATTCATCCCAAGGTCAGACCGTGCAATGCTCAGAGAAATTGAAAGATACCCAAGAGTTACATCTCAGACTCTACAGGCCTCAGTTAGCATGTTAAATGTTAAAGTTTATGGCTACAATTAGAAAAAGACTGAACAAGTATGGTTTGTGTGGAAGGGTTGCCAGGAGAAAGCCTCTTCTCTCTAAAAAGAACATGGTAGCACAGCTTAGGTTTGCAAAGTTGCATCTGAACAAACCATAAGACTTCTGGAACAATGTCCTTTGGACAGACGAGACCAAAGTGGAAATGTTTGGCCATTATGCACAGCAACACGTTTGGCGAAAACCAAACACAGCCTATCAGCACAAACGCCTCATACCAACTGTCAAGCACGGTGGTGGAGGGATGATGATTTGGTCTTGATTTTGCAGCCACAGGACCTGGGAACCTTGCAGTCATTGCATCGACCATGAAGTCCTCTGTATACCAAAGTATTCTAGAGTCAAATGTGAGGCCATCTGTCCGACAGTTAAAGCTTGGCTGAAATTGGGTCATGCAACAGGACAATGATCCCAAGCACACCAGCAAATCTACAACAGAATGGCTGAAAAAGAAAAGAATGAAGGTGTTGCAATTGCCCAGTCAAAGTCCAGACCTCAACCCGATTGAAATGCTGTGGCTGGACCTGAAGAGAGCTGTGCATAAACAAATGTCCTCAAACCTCAATGAACTGCAGCAACATTGTAAAGAAGAGTGGGCCAAAATTCCTCCACAACGATGTGAGAGACTGATAGTCATACAGAAAACGATTTCTTCAAGTTATTGCTGCTAAAAGTGGTTCTACAAGCTATTGAATCATAAGGTGTACTTAGTTTTTCACACATGGCTTCTCCAATTTGGCTTTATTTTTGTTAAATAAATCATTACACAGTGTAATATGTCATGGGTTGTTGTTCATCTGAGGTTGTATTTACCTAATTTTAAGACCTGCTAAGGAACACATGATTGTTATTATATCCTGATACAGAATGTAAAACAATGGAATTCAAAGAGCGTGTACTTTATTTTTCGTATATATATATATATATATATATATATATATATATATATATATATATATATATATATATATATATATATATATATATATATATATATATATATATATATATATATATATATATATATATATATATATATATATATATATATATATATATATATATATATATATATATATATATATATATATATATATATATATATATATATATATATATATATATATATATATATATATATATATATATATAACAAAAAGCAGCAGACAGCACTCCAAGCAACAAATGTAAAATCAAGATGCATGCTCAATAGAAATCAATATAGAAACCCTGTCTTCCCATAAGAGAAATAACTGGGGGAAAGGGGAGAGAGGTGGAGTAAACCCCGCTCAGTCAATGGCATATGAGAGTAGAGACTGGAGTGGTGCTATCAGGGGCAGAGGGTGTACTGGAAAACAAGGAAAAGAATCCCAAGGGGATGCACTCACTTATAAGGAACTCAAAAATAAATCAATTTTAATGATATCAAAGCAAATTACTATTTAAAACCTAACCAGCAAGGCGCATGTTTGTCACAGCTATTTACGGGGCACTGACTGCCTATTTCTGGATATGAGCACTATTACAAGTGATCCAGACAAAAGGCTGAGTAGTGATAATCTGGTGATAACGATAGGTATCTGCTCAGGTGAAAAAACATAGTCCCATCCACAAGTCTTAACACTCAGACCAAAGAGATAAAGGGGTAGGTACACAGAGTCAAGATTGGTGCTGGTGTTCCACTTATCTTTCAATGAAACATGGATTAATATACTTAGCCCTGACAGATGTGTTGCTGTGTTGCTTACTGTATATTCATTTGCATGTCTTAGACAGGTCTGCAACCCTGTCTTTCACCATTATCGCCCAGCACACAGCACTTCCACTGCAGCAAGGGATTTTGGGAAATGACATGCAAATGAGCACACAGTCCCACGTTTTATCTCAAGCTCACATTACACGAACAACCTTAGCCATGCATGCTACATTAGACACAGCTTTTAAGCAAGGGCTTGAGAGATGCAATCTCAAAATCCCTTGCTGCAGTGGAAGTGCTGTGTGCTGGGCGATAATGGTGAAAGACAGGGTTGCAAACCTGTCTAAGACATGCAAATGAATATACAGTAATATTTACAGTTGCTTTATATATATATATATATATATATATATATATATATATATATATATATATATATGTGTGTGTGTGTTGTGTGTGGGGGGGGACGGATAGACAGGGGGGGCGGGACTGGGGGAGCAGCACAGAGAGCAAGCAGCAGAGGGCATGTGTGGGGGCTCCTTCCAGCATACAGCAGCACCCTCCTGCAGCCCGGGAGACCCCCGCTGCAGCCTTCCGCTCAAACCACGCCCCCCTCCGCTCCCTACAGACCGCAGATAGCGGTCAAGTGCCTCTCCACGCGCCACCTGTACGCAGTGGGGGCGCGCTGACTGAAGCAGCAGGGCCTCGGCCTTAGGTGTTTTCCGCTGGTAGCTGAAGTTCTGATGCTGCTCGATCTGATAAAAGACTCAGATAAATTACGTACATCAGATGATGTCTTCCCTGCCAGCTGAGTCTTAATGTTTAGCCACCCAAGTGATAGAGTTCAATCAAGGCAAAATGTCCCACAATCAAGCACTGACCTGGTGGCACCATCACCATCACAATCCTTTGTGTTTCGTTGCTACGTGGTCACTTCATCAGGGACTGTAAGGAGTCCATTCCTGGGTTTGGTGGAAACCCCTTCCTTACAGAACTGTGCTGTTTACAGACAACCTCCTCTCACATCCACCTGTGCTGGCAATTACTGCAGTTCTGCCTCGGTGCTCTCTCATTGGAGGAATGCCCTCACACCTCTCTCCTGGGATTGGCCTGCTGGCCTTCTTATACTGCTCTCTTACATTGCCTCAGTGCCGAGCATAGTCCTTTGTCATAGGATGTAACTGTGTTTGCCACAAGCTTGTTTGGCCGTCCTGTTCTTGTATCTTGTTCCCAGATCTGGTTCCTGGTTCCTGTTCTCTGTTCCTGGTTCCCGTTTCCTGTTCCTGGTTCCTTGGGCCTGCTGTATATGTCCATTGCAGAGGCCGTGTCCTTGTTCCTGTGCTGAAGTGTTGGATCCCCAGCGTAATCCTTCAGCTCCCTGTTCAATGAGGCCTGCTGCCTTTTCCCATAGCAGAGGCCTGCCTTCTGAGTCCTGAGGTCCGCTGCTCTCTCTACTCGCAGAGGCCTGTTTTGGACTCCTGTGCTGAAGCGCTGGTTTGCCAGTGCTGCCCTGTGGTGTGCTTAGTCCGGTCTGCCTTCTCCCTTTGCGGTGACCGATGCCATGGGCCGTTCCCGCTCCTTGCGCAGAGTTCACTCCGCGCTGCAGCTGCTCCTATGCTTAAGCGGAGCGCACCTGACTTCCCGTTGCCGAACCCCTGCTTGGATATTGATGTTGCTACTGTCTCCAACCCTGACCCTGCTATGAACAACTATGAACTGCGCAATCAAGAACCACATGCGTGGACTAAGGTTTGTGTATTCACATCCCCACCTCAGCCCCACTGTCCGGTCCCAGTTTGTGGCGAGAGCGCCCGTTACAGGGACAGAATGTTGGAATTCCCTAAGGCTCTAAATACCCTTCCTAAACGTCTCATTGGCTCATGGTCACATAGTGCATTACATATATTTGGAGTTCCATTAACAAGTGACTCAGAAGTTTATAAAATGTAACACAAAATGTTACACAATAAAGAGCACACAATAAAGAATACATATAACTATATGTAGCAATAGATAAATACATGAATATACAAAATGAATATGTTCTGAGGGGTAGATCAATAGACATGCCTGAAAAGAGACACAGGAAAACCCCAGAAAACTTCAAAAATTTAGATAGAAACAATATGATAAAAAAAATCACTGAACACATAATAAATGGTATATATTCATGTAAAAAAGACGATAACCATCTGTTCATAATTGTAGAGGAGAAACCATATTTGAACACTGCTGGAAAAATTCTTAAATGAGACTGTATAGTGAATAGGTAAATTAAGCAGGCCTGTTAATATACAGCTGCGCCAGCCTTTATTTTAAAGCCTCATACGCTGTACTGCTCTGAATACCGGATCCTGACGCGCTATGTTTTCCAACCGTATAGCAATTGATTCTGGTTTCTATCGGTTTTCTATCGGGCGCAGAATCCATTTATCGTGTGCAGATAATTGCATTTTAGCGTTGTCTGCAATACCATCTAGAAACTCAAGTGGGCGATCGCGAGCTGTTGACTTAAAAGCAATTCAACCTACACAGTACAGCCGTACAGTTCTTCAAGTTTGTTTGTGTGTGTGTGTGTGTGTGTGTGTGTGTGTGTGTGTGTGTGTGTGTGTGTGTGTGTGTGTGTGTGTGTGTGTGTGTGTGTGTGTGTGTGTACTGTACAGTAATTGTAATTTGAAGATTTATATTTGAAGCAGAGATTAACGTTACGAGTTCATACTGTATACAGTAGTCTGAGGCTCCTTAGCCATACACATAAAAATATGAGGACACATACTGTACTGTATACAGGATATTATGTACAGTATTACAAAAATATAACGTTGCGTCTTCTTCCGAATATAAAATAGTTTTTCCGCTCATGCAGATTGGAACCTTGTTGAAACGCATACTTTATGCGTGTCATCACATTTCTATATGTATTATTTATTAATCAATACTTTTGCTAGGCTTAGTCTTCTTTTCCTACTGTTTTTATTTTATGCACATGCGTGTATGTCTCATTGGAACCTTGTTGAAACGCATATGCATGTCATCACATTTAGGCGCATGCGTGTATGACTTCTCATTCAATGTGAATTTTAAGTCTGAAAAATGTTGTTTATATTATTTACATTTGATATACTGCTGCGGCCGAGTTTATTCGAGCATTTGCCCGTTCTCGGCCGCAGCAGTAACCTGGCGCGCGCCGGAGGGTGCCGGGCGCGCGCCGAAGCAGCGGAAGAGCGCCCTCCGATCGGGGCGCTCTCCCTCCCGCTGCCGGGTCCGCCGGGTCCCCCGGAACCCCCTGCCGCCGTCCCCCATATCGCGGGACACCAGGGCTCCCTCGGGGAGCCCTGGACGCGCGTGCAGGGGGCGCTGGCACCCGATGACGCGTGACCGCGCATCGGTGACGCGCGGCACGCCGAGGGAGTGGGGCTAGCAAGCCAGGGCATCCCCCGGCTTGCGGAACTAGCCCTGCTCGAATAAATCGTGTCGGTAATGTACATCAAATGTATCTAAAGCTGCAACAGCACACAAGGCCTTTCTGAATGAATTAACCCATCCACTGACTGCACGTAACAGGACTTACATTGGTAGGGCCCAGGAAATTAAGTAGCTGCCGGGAGGCTATGCTACACAAGTATGGATATACAGTAACATTGAGAGTCTCCCCTTTTTTTGAGATACACTGGAGGAAATTGTTACATACATTGGTCATTCACGACGCTGTCCACAGCTTTGCTCCCGTCAGGAGAGACTGGATCTCTGACATGCTACACTTTTGAAGGGAATTTGTGAGTGTAACACATACTTTTATTCACTTATCACCCTTATTCATTATTGGCTTCACTATGGATATGCATATTTTTGTTTCCACATGTCGCAAACGTGAACAACTGTGCTCCCCTTATTTGGAAGAAATTGTACATTATGTACATAGGCATGAAAAGGCCTAATGCCAGCCTGAGCTAAATGATATACATTTGCTCTACATTTTGGCAATAAATATTGGAATGTGATGAGTCATATAATAATTAGTATAATTGCTTTGTTAACTCATTTTGATGCTTGGTTATGACATTTATAATGCATAAAGTAAAACATGTTTTATTGTACTGTATGTGATACCAAGTGATTATACTGACTTTTGGCCTATTGCACTTTGAAGACTCTAGGCCAATATGTCTTTTATCCTTCAAAATATTACCCTTGCCCTCTAAATTACAGACCAGCTAATAGTTTCCAGCCACCCTGTTTCACTATGTTCAAAACTCAACAAAGCTCAACTGAAATTAGTTCTCAAGGAAGTATACAGTATAAGAAATAGATTGTCACGATTGTGCTCGCCACAAACCGGGACCGGACTGCGGGGCTGAGGCTGGGTTATGAAATCACCGACCTTATACCGCGCAGACTGGTCCGGAGTGCGCAGTTCATAGTCAAACAGGCCGGGTTCAGGACTGGAGATAACAGCATAGTTGTTGGGCAAGCCAGAGTCGGGGTAGGAGATATCCGGGTAGTCGTAGTTCAAGCAGGGAGTCGGCAACAGGAAATCAAGCTGGTCCTTTTGCGTCAGCGCAATCGCTGCAGGTCGGGAACGAGGTTTACGCGAGTGGCGTCCACGACCCATGGCTCCGGTCTAGGAGAGGGAAGACTGACCGCAATAGGCACACCACCAGGCAGCACTAGTAACCCCGTGTTACAGCGCAAACGAAGCAGGTCTGTAAGAACCAGGAACTCAGCGTAGCAGCAGCAGGCCTGGAGGAAACTGGACGAGTACAACGAACTGGAACAAAAACAGAGATACGTAACGAAAGAACAAGGCTTGTGGCAGAAACACAGGTAACATCCCATAAGGATCTATGCTCGGCAAGGAAGTGAAGCCAAAGCAGAATATTTAAAGCAACAGTGACCAGTCCGGACGAGGGGCATGGTGGAGGCGTGTCGAGGAGCTGCTCGTGAGTGGCTGAGAGACCAGGAAGTAGTGGAGCACAGCTGAGAGTCTGTAACACCAGTGCCAGAATCCAAGATGGCGACGGCAGAGTTCAAGGTATGCACTGGGCGGCGGCATGGCTGGCGACGGGGGGCAGGGGCAGCAGCCACTGCAGTACTGGTAGTGGGTAAGGAGGGGTCACACCACAAGGGACGTGCCCCCCGATTCCTTACAGTACCCCCCCCTTCAGGATCGACCTCAGGGCGATCATAACCACTCCTAGAGTTGGGGGACCTGGAATTGTTCTGGAATTGTCTAGGATGGAGAGTAAAGTTGTGGTCCAGAGACTTGTGGGCACTCATTGGTCTTGGAGACATGGAGTTATTCCTAAATTGTTTTAGGCGAGCAGGGCATCCGTAATCCAGCAGTTCATTGGCGAGTACAAACTTAGGATAGGAAAGTGGTGGTAGAGAAATTATTGGTACGTGGCTCGCCACGCGAAATGGCTTGGAAATCCAAGGCTGTGAAGAACCAGGGGGTTCTGGAGCAGAAACAGCAGAAGGACCCCCGTTGGGAGCCCAGTCCCTAGTAATGGTACCAAAATTCAGGACAAGAGGCACCAATAGTTGAAAGAGCTTATCAGGGCGACCTTCCGGACAGACAAAGTCTTTGCTGACATCATCACGTGGGAATTTGAGAGGGTCTTCTCCTCCAGAGGTTTTCCGGGTAGTGGTCAGCGAGGGTATAGGGTCGGTGGGTGCATTGCCAGGTATGGGTATAGTAGATGACAAGGTGAACAGTAAACCAGGCTTAGGGACCGAAATCTTGAGGTGTGAACTGAGTATTTCCAACACAGAGGACGCAGGCACAACAGAAGGTTCCGTGAGGGATAACCATGGGTTCGCTGAGGCAGAGAAGCAATCATTAGTGGAGCTACCAAATATTGTAGAACGCTCAGAGAGAGACAATATAGTCTGTGATCTCCACTTCCCAGAGTCCAAGCCAGAGACAACAGGGAGAGAAACCCCATAGTTAAAGTCATACTGAGGTACTTCAGGGGCCACCGAATGGTCCGTGAAAAGAAACTGCCTTCCCGCAGTGGGGATTTGGAGTGCAGCAAGGGTTACTTCGGATATGGCACCAGAGTGCGGGGAAGGTATACAGGGCCTTGCAGAGATTTGAACAACCGCATGAGGCGGATTACGTGCTGCAACGAACTCCAAGGGCATCGTACTTGTCATAGGAGTGTGAGTAGGCTCTGGAGCTTTAATATCTGGAACTTGACAATCAGGCAGTGCAGGGGCAGCGGAGGGAGGGGAGCTAGTGTCTGGAGCTGGAGGTTCAGAATCAGTAACAGGGACACTGGTAGAAGGAGAACTAGCGTCTGAAGCTGACACCTGGGATTCAGTGACAGGTACTGGGGAAGTTAGAGGGTCAATAAGCGGTAAGTTGGAACCGGGGAAACTCTTAACAGCAGAAACCTTAGTAGGAAAAAGAGTTTTATCAAAAACTGCAAGGGAAACTGGGGTACTTGTCATGACAAAATCAGAAATAGGTATGTTTACTAGTGCAAAAATTCTGATAACGGAACTGCTTGCCAGTGATGTGGGTGTCTGGGTTACATAATAAGAAAATCAGATACTGTGGAAAGTGACTTAGGACTAATCACGGAAGTTCTAGGTTTGCAGGATATGTGTGAGAAGGTACCCTTTAACACAGGGGTTTTAATCTTAGCCCTAAATAACCCAATGGTTGCTGGAGCACATTTATATGCAGTGCTAAAGGACTGAGGTTTAGCAAGTGAAGGAAGACAAAATAGCTCAGATTTATACACCTGAATTTGTAATGTAGGCAGGGTGGTTTCTGACTGTACTAAGGGGGTGACAGCAGATACGCAGATCTCTGGAGGGGTTGCTTGGGAAGGAGTGTCTGGGAAATCAGAAAAGACTACAGATTCCATGACAAGGGAACTATGTTCTGAAGCAGGGATCTCAGCATTCTGAGTGACAGACTGGGTCAGCGAAATACCTGGGAGTGGGGATTCTGCGAACAGGCTTAGAGAAAAACCCGGTTCCTGAATACCTTTAACTGGAACCAGGATTTTAGCAGAAGTTTCAAGGGACACGGCAACGGAAACTTGAGCTGAAGCAGGGGGATTGTAGTAAACAAAATTCAAGGACTCAGCAAGCTTAGGGGAGTCATTCAGTGCAACCTCTGCTGTCAGACTTGGGGATTCATTCTCTGATGCTAGAAATTATGCATTAACCTGGGGGCAGCAAGGATTTACAGGGATCAATGCAGATAGTACCTGAGAGTCAAAAAGAGGGAGATTTGCCTCTGAAATTGAGGATACAAGGAGTTCCTCCTCTGGAGCCAAGGATGTGGCCTTAGCTGGCGAACAGGGGATTACAAAAGGAGGCTCATAGGGCTGACCTGCAGGGGTTAATATAGGAATGAGCTCGGGAACAGAGCTGAGGGATTCTAACTTAGAAGGTTGAAGCAGAAGGGGTTCTTTCTCTGACATGGGGAGCACGCAGAGCTGCCTATCAGGGGTTAAAGCAGAAAAAACCTCAAGGGCAGGAGTTAGGGATTCTGAGTTAGAAAGTGAGGGTAGATTCTCAGATACTAGGGCTGTAGCTTTGGAAATACAAGTATACTCCACGGGAACCTTACAGACCTGACTGGCAGGGGTTAAGGCAGACATATCTTTGGGATTTAAGCAATGGGAGGTGCAATCAGGGCTAGAAATCATGGCAGCTTCTACCTTAGGGGGCAGTGATAGTGGGGTGGTTTGGACATTTTTTGGAGAGGGAGGTGCCCCCACAGGTTTAACAACAGGACTGACAGAAAAGGGTTTGTGAATAGTCTGTACGTAGGCAGCAAGTAGAGGTTCACGCTCACTTATGTTCCTGTCAAATTCCAGGAATAATTTAAGGGTGGTGTCTATGGCCTGAACCAGTACCCCAAAATCCCCAGTTTCCAGTCCCGGAGTGGACTTAAGAAGGAGCAGTTGGGAGTACTGGGCTTGAAACATCTTCTTTAACTCTCTACATTCCTGAGATTTAGTCAATATTTCTTTACGAGTCAGTCTTTCTGCAGGGGTTAACCCTTCGTACATACAAGCAAGATTAGGCGGAGGCAGTTTTTCAAACAAATACTGTTCTTCAAACAGGGACTGGTCCGCAGCCTGGAACATAGGTGCAGTTACACATTTACCAACCACCGCCACGGCGCGGTCCGGTTTTGTGGGGCCGAGCATACTGTCACGATTGTGCTCGCCACAAACCGGGACCGGACCGCGGGGCTGAGGCTGGGTTATGAAATCACCGACCTTATACCGCGCAGACTGGTCCGGAGTGCGCAGTTCATAGTCAAACAGGCCGGGTTCAGGACTGGAGATAACAGCATAGTTGTTGGGCAAGCCAGAGTCGGGGTAGGAGATATCCGGGTAGTCGTAGTTCAAGCAGGGAGTCGGCAACAGGAAATCAAGCTGGTCCTTTTGCGTCAGCGCAATCGCTGCAGGTCGGGAACGAGGTTTACGCGAGTGGCGTCCACGACCCATGGCTCCGGTCTAGGAGAGGGAAGACTGACCGCAATAGGCACACCACCAGGCAGCACTAGTAACCCCGTGTTACAGCGCAAACGAAGCAGGTCTGTAAGAACCAGGAACTCAGCGTAGCAGCAGCAGGCCTGGAGGAAACTGGACGAGTACAACGAACTGGAACAAAAACAGAGATACGTAACGAAAGAATAAGGCTTGTGGCAGAAACACAGGTAACATCCCATAAGGATCTATGCTCGGCAAGGAAGTGAAGCCAAAGCAGAATATTTAAAGCGACAGTGACCAATCCGGATGAGGGGCATGGTGGAGGCGTGTCGAGGAGCTGCTCGTGAGTGGCTGAGAGACCAGGAAGTAGTGGAGCACAGCTGAGAGTCTGTAACACCAGTGCCAGAATCCAAGATGGCGACGGCAGAGTTCAAGGTATGCACAGGGCGGCGACGGGGGGCAGGGGCAGCAGCCGCTGCAGTACTGGTAGTGGGTAAGGAGGGGTCACGCCACAAGGGACGTGCCCCCCGATTGCTTACATAGATTTAAGCCAGTTGTGTGCCATCTATAACGAGTGAACATTCATTTAGAAAGGGAACCACAACATATTATTTTGTTAAAAATGCCTTTTTTATTGCAAGGTTTTAATGTTACTTGCATGTCATAGTAATGTATTAGCCACACATTACAATGCCTTGCAGGGACTTTTGTTGTTTCAGTTTTTAAACATCCATAGTTATGTTTGGGTTTTGGATTAATAATTATTTGTGTGTTAACTTACTGTATAATAGATCAATACTGGTTTATCTCCATTAGAGTCGCTCCCTTATTGGAAGCAATTCAATTTCAGTGAATATCATGTAACTATTGCTATCTAAAATATTACTTTTAGAATGAATGATCACAAACATCTGTAGCCAGCCTTTTCTCTAAGGATTGTGTGTCACTGGCTTGAACAAGACATTAACAGTCACGGTTCAGACTCTGCACATCAGGTTGCATTTGCTATTGACCTTATTGGGAAGCAGGCTGCTTTAACAAGATCAACTAAACATTTTCCCATGGATCTTGTGGTCAGCTACAGTACACTAACAATCAAGGGAACAATTTTTCAGCAGGACCAGGAGTAAATGATTTTTAAATCTTGGAACATCCAGAGAAGGATTTTCCAGGGTTGTAGAGACCCTCCAATTATATCCACAAAATGATCCAGTATTTAGCTACTACTAGAGTTGCGCTAAGGTCTTCAAAATAGGTTTACATAATTATTTTAGATTTTCTCTTAATACTAATTTCTTTTACTGTATGCTAAATTTCACAGTGGCAGAATATTTCCACTTTTGCCAAATAAATCCCACATTTTTCAAAATTGGCAGTGAGTGGGACACATTACCTTGCACATTGACTTTTAATTCCTGGCAAATTTTCTTTTGCAAAGCATGTCATTTGTGCACATTTTTCAAACAAATAAGAATTCTGCAAGATTCACCAAAATAAGCAAACATTTTGCACATCCCTAGCTACCCCATACTAGTCTAAATCATTCTGCACTTTTTCAGAACTGTTGTGTAGTTTCATTCCAGTGACATGTTCTCCTTAAAAAATGAACAGAAATTACAACTCCATAGCAAAGGTTCATCTCCTGCTGCAACTGTTTCCACAGTAACACACAGGGCTAAACTCTCGTCACTATTTATATAGCCACCCACCCCCTTGCTACAAAATGTTCCAGAAATTGCCAGAACTCTTAAGTCTCTCTATGGATTAAGAAAAGTCAAAAACGTATTAAAACATGTTTACATATTGTTACAGATTATTCAATTTTTAAAAAAATATTCCATTCTTTTTCAGTCCTACCTGGAAAATATCTCTGGTAGACGACAACAGTCCAATTTTGGCCCACATAACTAACAGTACAGTATATTGTACATGTAACTTCCACATTAATATAATACATACATATACTGTACCTTTTCTGTTCCTAATGATCTATGTCAAAGAGCCATTGAAATCCTGCTATGGCTTTATTATCACCCAGGAAGAGTTAATGAATACAGTGATGTGGGTGGGGATTACAATATGCATATCAAACATATTTTACAAATAAGACGTAATACTAAACATTGCTACCTCCTCTCCCAAGACATCCCGAGCGGTATTGCATTTTCCTACCTACAGTAATGGTTTCTGAATTGCGATAACACTTTCTGAATAACGTGATAATACAAACGTCAGACTGTGAGGTACGTGATGCAAAGACGTTCGATATGGCAGCGATTTTATCGAAGCTACTAGAATATGCCCCTGAAATCATATCATTAAAGTAGTACAAATGTTAACATTTTCTTTATTAAATACAAATATCATATCATTAAGTTTGATGTATTGTTTTTGCAGTTAATAGAAGGGCACAGTTTTCATTTGGGACTAATATGCTAAGGTAAGTACTGTAAGTTTAATTAATTGACTAGAAATTAGTTTGGAATTCTGAAGACGGTTAATCACTTATTATATTTCTATGCATATTCCTACTGTGCAAGATCTGTTTAAACAACATCAAACGCACGGGCAGCATATAGAACCTTTGAAAAAAAAATGTTTTGTTCTATACTTTATAGTTGATTTTATTGTTCATTTTTACAGTATATGCATCCACAACATGTCTATTCAACTGCAAGTAACATATATATGGAATACCCAGTCAATAGATCCACATTTTTGTCCAGAGGCTCAAAAGCTGAATTTCATGTTCACAGTACTGTACATTTTTATAGATGTCATTCTGTTTTTGTTTTGGTCTTGTGAAATGCCCTTTTCCATTTCGCTAAGCATGTAATTAATGTAACTCTATATACAGTAGATCACTACGGCATCTTCATTTTCAAGTAAAACATATTTCTTCTCACGTAAATGTTTATTCCTATTTACTATCAAGGATTGCGTGAGACTAATTTGTTTCTTGCTCAGCAAGTAACAAAAGAGTGACATGGATTTGAAGACCTTTGAAAGTTACATTCTTTAAAATTTGGCTTAGAGGCTTTAATGGAAAAAAAAAAAAAGAAGCTATTGAAACATATCAGGCACTCAAGCTTTTAAGTAAGTCTAGACATTTGGTGAAATTAGAACCTTAGTATGCTATTCTTTGTGGTCACATAAAGATACTTATGCTTATGTTATGATAGAGACCACCACCCTATTCATACTCTTAGATAAGTGCATTTCCACAGATCTGAACATTGTGGTATAATGGAGTTCCAAAACACACATGTAGTAAATATTGACATATTGTAGATAACATGTATATTTTATTTTATAGCAATGTGCATATATGCATGGTACTACAGTGAAAAAAGATTTGTGGCATTCTTGACATTCATCTTTGCATAGATACATGGAAGAGAAAGATCATCCTTCCTGAAAGGTGAGTTTGACATGGAGACATTTCTCAAAGTAAATTAGGATAAATAGTACAGTTTTGCTTCAGTGTGAGGAGAGCAAGCATCTGGTTCTAGACAAATGATACTGTATCTCCTAAAGCACAAGTATACTTGAAGAAAAACAGTATCTCTACTTAATTCTCAAATCATTCTTAGTATTCATATTTAATTTTCCTGCGCCCTAGCTTTTGTGTTCCTTCAGATCGTTTCTGCTTATTTCTTCTGTGGCTTAGATGGTCATATTCTTATGTTATCAGATTTTTGGTTAGGCAAGTAGCAAATATCAGAAAATTGATCACCTACAGCTGTAGGGGCCTTAATTATAAAATGTAACCGGGTACATTTGCGTGATCCCGCATGGTGGACCCGAGATGGACCCGAGATGTTCAGTGGCAGACTAACGAGACGCATCGGAGTAACACCGCAGGGTCCCTGCTGTGCGAATGCTCCATAGCCTGCTTTTCTGTAATAGACGTGCAGTTAGAGGCTAAATCAGTCACTCTAACTGCGCGCCTCTAACAGGCGAACGCGGGTTTTTTATTAAAATTCTAACATTAAACTAATGTAGCAGGGGGTCTCCGGAGCTGAACCGCATTGATTTCAGGTCCGGGGACCCCCTACTTCCCAAGTTACAGGCCCCGTTATGGGGTGCCAGTATCCCCATGTTAAAATCCTGTGGGTCTGTGACTGTAGGATCTAAACAAAGCAGAGGGATACCGGCACCCCATAACGGGCCCTTATCTCAGGAAGCAGGGGTCCCTGAGGCTGAAATCAACTTTGTTCACCTCAGAAGACCCCCTACTCCCACACTTTAGTATCAAACACCCCCATCAAAATAAAAAAAATCATTACCTTAGCGGGTAGCTGCTAAGGTAATGAAGCTGTTTACATTTTATTTTTATTCATAGTGTGTATGAGCAGGGTGTCTCCGGAGCTGAACAAAGTTGATTTCAGCCTTGGGGACCCCCTACTTTCCGAGTTACAGGCTCCGTTATGGGGTGCCAGTATCCCCTCCATGTTAAAATCAATGTGGGATGTACAGTAAACAAAGCAGAGGGATACCAGCAACCCATACCGGGGCCTGTATCTTGGTAAGTAGGGGGTCCCAAAGGCTGAAATAAACTTTGTTCAGCTCAGGAGACCCCCTGCCCACACACACAATAAATACAAATAAAAATGTAAGCAGCTTCATTACCATAGCGGCCATGCAATGCCCGTTAAGGCAATGAAGGGATTAAGGCACAGTACTGTAGCAGATTACATTACAATATGTACAGTACTGTACTACCCACCCATTAAAGAAAAACAAAGGCTGTATGGTGCTCAACACAGATCACAAAAGCTATATAAGCTCATAATGGCATGAATGCTGTATGATGTATCCTTGAAGTATCCCACATAAATGATGAGACCAACCATAAAATGATGAATACACCAGATCCACTATATATCGATAAACTATATAGAGTTCCACCTCTTGATTAGTGAGAACTCATGCTTGCTAGTGTCCAGGCATGAAGCATCGATGTAGATAACTGGGGTGTATAAAAGAGTAGAATAACTCACTGTTGGTTGATCTCCGGTGAGATATGCCTCCACAGGTGTGTGCTTCCGGTACTCCGCAAGATCCAATAGAGCTGATGAAGGAGAGATGGAGCACTACTGAAACAAAAAATCTACCAGAGAGAGGGTCCCAAAATGAAAGCCGTTTTAATGGATCAGTGCATAGGTACAAAAACGAGCCCTAAGGCCCCCACCAACGCGTTTCGAGCTACACACTTTCTCAAGGTGCATACTGATCCCTACAAAACCCATACCTGATATACATTCATTTTCCCACCATTCGCCGCCATCTATCCGTCGACAAGAAGCGTCACAAGTGATGCACCGTGCGCGGCATAGAATGGTGACGTCAGCGCGTCTTTGAATGTATGATAACAACCAAAACTTTATTAACACTTAAACTCAAACATAACATGATTATGACTATGAAAACTTTATTAACAAACAAAGACCTAGCAATATACAAAGCCTTTGTATATATATATTAAAAATACTACACACATACGATCAGAGCGTATGAAGTACATATAAATAAAAACAAATAAAATAAAAACAACTTTAAAAGAAATGGTTAATTTGAAAAACATTTAGTAGATGGACAATAAGACCCCCACTCTCTACACTTGAAAAGAAAAGGTATATAAGTGTATACATACAGAAAATTAGGAACTAGAGAATATATATGTATATATGAAAAACTATTTATTCCTATGCATACTAAATCTTATAAATTCGCTGGTTGGAATACCCTGTATCTGATGACTAGGGTGCGCGCTGGAGGCATGTAAAATTGAGCTGGTAGCAACGTCCTTCCTGAAAATATTAGTACCAACGTTACCAATGGCATCAATACTGATCTTCAAATCCAGAAAGTCCACAGTAATGGTACTCCATTTAGATGTTGACCTGATCATTGTGGTTGAGGACATTGACGAAACCCTTAAAACCCTCAGCAGAACCCTGTCAGAGGAGGAGGATGTCGTCAATGTACCTTAATCACAAAAGGACATGACTGGTCATTCCCTGGTTACTCTCAGAGAAGACAACCTCCCGCTCCCACCAACCAAGTAAGAGGTTAGCACATGAGGGTGCACAGGTTGCCCCCATGACTTTCCCTCTTTTTTGTAAAAAAAACTTGTTCTTAAAAATGAAATAATTATGAGACAACACAAAAGCTAATAACTCCATCAATAAATAAATCAAACCGGGGGTAAGTTACAGCATTGAGAGAAAATATTTATAAGCTTTCAAGCCATCCTGATGGTGTATGGTAGTACAGTATACAATTCCTCAACATCACATGTTGCATGAGTAGTTTATACTGTATCTACCATGACACTATCTAGCCTGGAAAAAACATCCACTGTGCAACGGAGATACAATGGCAGTGTCTCTAATGCAGGACACAGAAAAACATCACGAAATTTACAGATAGGCTCACATAAACCGCCATACCCGACACAATAGGTCTCCCTTGGCGACGAGATAAAGTTATTGTGAACCTTAGGCAAAAGGTAAAATGTCGGAATAACAGGGAATTTTGAAATTAATCCATCTCGAGTTTTATCTGTTATGATACCTAGGAGTCTATGCACTAAACAGCGGAAAATTGCATTCAACAGGGTTTGAATTCACCATGTTTTTGGCGTGTTAACCCCGCTGTTTGCAGGAAGGGCTAATCCCTGACGAATGAATGCGCCACCACCATTTGAAATAATGGCGAGTAACCTGTGGCGAGACAGTTGCCTGGCGAGAAGCTGCCGAGAAGCCGTCCCCTGCCGAGATGTGTTTGCAGCATAGAGAGATCCGCTGTTCTCTCGGCGCAAACATTGGCACATTAAAAATTATTTTAAATACAATTTTATTCATAGTGTACATGTGCAGGGGGTCTCCGGAGTTGAACCGCATTGGTTTCAGGTCCGGGGAACCCCTGCTTCCCGAGATACAGGCCCCTTTATAAGGTGCCGGTATCCCTCTGCATTTAAGGTCCCGATCACGTGACCGCGGAATGTAAACAAAGCAGAGGGATACCGGCACCCCCTAAAGGGGCCTGTATCTCGGGAAGCAGGGGGTCCCCGGACCTAAAACCAAAGCGGTTCAGCTCCGGAGACCCTCTGCACATCTACACTATGTGTAAAATACACATATAAATAAACAATCATTCCTTACCTTTGCGGCTATCCGCTATGGTAATTAAGCAGCCTTAATGTATTTTTAATAATATTGTGCGGGAGCATAAGGGGCATCAGGTGCCAGTGTCGCCGCCATCTTTATAGCATCCCATACGCGCCGTGCCCGCTATAAATATGGCGGTGACACTGTCACCGATGCCCCAAACCGGGGCCTGTAACTCGAGAAGCAGGGGTCCCTGAGCCATAAATAAATGCGGTTCAGCTCAGGAGACCCCCTGCTCCCGCACACTATTATTAAAATATATAAATGCTGCTTCATTACAATAGCGGATAGCCGCTAAGGCAATGAAGGGGTTAAGGCATAATAGCATATTTATTGGGGACAATTGCCCCCAATAAACATTGCAATACACAACATACAATACAGTAATGGGCACAATTACTATTTTCCACAAATGGATAATAGTGCATTTGTCCATTTAAAATACATAAAGAACAATAAATACATTAAATACATATAGCACTCATCCTTGTCCGGCTGCCACGATGAAGGCCATCCTCATCTTCATCCTGTCCATGTCCCTCCGCTGCTGCAAAACAGAAACAAGAATAAAAACATCCAATGTAATGTCCCCTAACCCCTTAATCACCATAGCGGTTATTAACCGCTACAGTCATTAAGGGGTTAACCCACCCTCACCCACCACTCGGGAGGCCTACATACCCTCCCCCACTAACCCCCCACCCCGTGAGGCCTAACCATCCTCACCCACTACCCACAATGGAGGCCTACCCACATACCCTTGGGGCCAATACCCCCTCCCCCCACCCACAGTACCCACAATTAAAACAATACACTGGCCCACAATAAACATCATTATATTTATTAAATACATTACCCACCCCCTGTGCCCCCCCCATAAATACATGTTTTATCATTTTACAAACAGGGTTCATACCCCAGGCCCACGCGAGTCCCCGGTGAGCCTGACGGGTCACCTGACAGACCTACAGGGTACCAGCAACTTGTTTCATACAGGTTCTGGAGGCCTGTTGGTGGGTCCTGCCAAGCGCCATGGCCCCCAGGTGGTCTCCTCGGGTCACCGTGGGCCAAAATTGGGTCCCCACGGTAGGCCCGGGATGTCTGGGAGCCCCGGGTCAGACCCACAGGTGTCAGAGGGGCCTCGGGTGGTTCTCACGGGTGTCTGTGGACCCATGGGTGGGCACTACGGGTCCACGGTGCCCCCACAGATGTGGGACCACCGGTTCTTCCCCACACACTACGGGTCCGCGGTGCCCCCACAAATGTGGGACCACCTGTTCTTCCCCGCAGACTACGGGTCCGCGGTGCCCCCACAGATGTGGGGCCACCGGTTCTTCCCCCCAGGTGTCCCCCATGGACCCACCAGCCTGGTACCCGTGAGATACCCGAGGATACCGCAGGTGGTCTCCAGAGGTCTCATGCAGCACTGAAAGGAACAAACCCTGAATGTAAAATAAATAAACCTGACCTATACATTCAATACATCAATCCACCCCAACACCTACAGTACAATAATGTGCCAAATAACTATTATCCAGATATGGATAATAGATTATTTGCCCATTATTACACACATTAACTAGCATATTAAAATAAATAGATGATGAATACAATCTATGAAAGCCTGTCACATGGTACTAGAGCCAATCATAGTTGGGATGTATTTCCCACGCTCTGATTGGCTATCGTACCATGTGAGGCTAGCCATCTTTCTTTTCATGACGTCATCTTAAAGGCAATTGAAGCAAAGCCATTCTGATTGGCTGTGCTTTCATTGCCTTTAAATGACATCATCATTTTTTTTTCTCGGCCAAAACACATGGTTTTCACGGGCCAATCAGGGCCGTGGGAACCATGACAAAAATGTGACGTCATAGGCCTTTAAAAGCCTATGTCGTCTCATTTGGAAGGCAGACGCCGAGGAGGAAGAACCTCCGGAGAAGAAAGAAGACCAGGGCGTGGCCGAAGACGACAAGAAGACCTGGAAGAAGATACAAGAAAGAAGAATACAAAGATGAAGAAGGATTACAAAAAGAAGACCCCTGGATTGTCGTGTTTTATTATTTTATGGTTTATTATTTTATGGTTTATTATTTTATGAGTTCCTGTGCGTGGATTGGTTCAAGAGTAAGCTGTTCAACGAGAGTCGGTGAGTGGGTCAAGTAATGGTAAGTGAACTAAAGAAATGTATTTTATTTAACTTCTTCTTTTTTTGTTTTGTACATGTGTTTTTTTTTTGTATATCATTTTTTTGCCACTGTATGTATGTATGTATATATGTATGTCTAGATCGATGTATACATACAGGGTAAGAAATTATGTTGTTTTAAAAGCTTGTTTTGCTGTGATTAAAATGTTTTTGCTTATGCTGCTATGCATAAATGTGTGAGTAATGTATTTAAAAATTAGATAGATGTAATTGTTCGTCTTGTATGGTGTACTTTAGGTCATGGTGAGGCTTGCTTTTGTATATTGTATTCTTTTTGGTACTTATACACTGGCGACACACTTTATTCGAGCTTGGCTAGTCCCACGAATTCGGGTATACCCGGGTGTATTGAGGTTTGTGACTGTTTTCTGCCCGAGTACATTGAGTTATTTTCCAAGCAGGGATTGAAGCATTTTATTCCCGCTGGCTGCAATACTGCACAGTATATATATATAAACTGCATTACAATTCATGAATTTATGCCATCTGGTAGACACGCGAAGCATTGCAGCCTATTAAATCCTAATCATTATCATTTAACAGATCAGCCGCCCATCAGCCAGGCATGAACCCAGGCTGGGAAGGCAAATGCAACGGGGCTTGTCAGAGGTTAGGAGTGGCGCATTCCAGGTATCTGCCAGGTACATACCGGGTATTTACTCGAATAAAGTGTGTCGGTGCAGTATGTTGTCTGATGGTAACTTGTTCTGTTTAACGATTGAAAGAATTAATTGTTTAATTGTTAGGGATGGAATTTAAATTGTTTAGTAATTTAATTAATTAATGCTAAATGGTTTATGGTTACTTGATTGGTTTCAATAGTATACTTGTTTGGATGTATTTTGTTTGGAATATGTTATTGTTAACATTCATTGGCAGAGTGTTCATGGTGCATAGATTGTATGCATCATGTATACAATGTAAATGCAATGTTTTGAGTGGCATTTGAGGCTTTTGAATTGCATTTGAGGATTTTGATTGGAAAATGAGATTGGATTTTTGTTAGGAAATATGATTTTATTGTACTGTGTCTGTATGGAGACGTGGTATTTGTAGTAGAGCATGTTTTTGATAACCCTTCTACATTTATTTGTATATTGGTTCATCATGTGTGTGTATATGTATATGTATATATATATATATATATATATATATATATATATATATATATATATATATATATATATATGTGTATATATATAGTTGCATGATGAAGCCACTGTACAAATGAATGGGTGAAGGGTGGGTATCGGGCCAGGGTGACCCGTCAGGCCCACCGGGGACTCACGTGGGCCTGGGGTATGAACCCTGTATGTAAAATGATAAATCATGTATTTATGGGGTGGCACAGGGGGTGGGTAATGTATTTAATAAATAGAATGATGTTTTTTGTGGCCCAGTGTATTGTTTTAATTGTGGGTACTGGGGGTGAGGGGAGGGGGTATTGGCCCCAAGGGTATGTGGGTAGGCCTCCCTTGTGGGTAGTGGGTGAGGATGGTTAGGCCTCACAGGGTGGGGGGTTAGTGGAGGAGGGTATGTAGGCCTCCCGAGTGGTGGGTGAACGTGAGTTAACCCCTTAATGACTGTAGCGGTTAATAACTGCTATGGTGATTAAGGGGTTAGGGGACATTATAGTGGATGTTTTTATTCTTGTTTCTGTTTTGCAGCAGCGGATGGGGCATTAGCAGGATGAAGATGAGGATGGACTTCATCGTGGCAGCCAGACAAGAGTGAATGCTATATGTATTTAATGTATTGATTGTTCTTTATGTATTTAAAATGGGCACATTCACTATTATCCATTTGTGGATAATAGTAATTGTGCCCATTACTATACTGTATGTGCATATATGTGTATGTTAGGGGGGCTGTTGTGTGTGTTTTCTTTTTATTGTGGGTAGTGGGGGTGGGTGAAGGGGGTATTTGGCCCTTGTTGTTTGTTTAGGCCTTGCGGGTGGGTAGCGGGAGGCCTTAACCCCTTCATGATGTAGCGGTATTAACCGCTACGGTCGTGAAGGGGTTAAGTGCACCGCAACCCCCCCGCAAGCCCTAAACGAGCAACAAGGGCCAAATACCCCCTTCACCCACCCCCGCTACCCACAATAAACCTAGCACGGCGGCTTAATTCCTTCATTGCCTTAGCGGTTAGCCGCTAAGGTAATGAAGTGGCCTTTAAATGCATTTTTCCTGCCTCGGATGCATGCCGGGGGGCTCCGGTGCTGGTATTAATGGTATCAGCTCCGGAGACCCCCGGCATCAATCCCAGCCAGGAAAAAGGCCTGAATTTTTTCTAAGTGCCGATCCGCCGCTCATCCGCAGCCTCTCACCATCAACTTTTTGTGGCGTGCCGGATTCGCCTGAAAAACGCCATTCTAAAGTGGCGAATAGGGGTGCAAAGCTACTCGCCACTACTAGAATTGAGCGTGGCGGAAAAAAATGGCTAGTTGAGGCGAAAAGTGCCTTTTCGCCGCCGCAATGGCAGAAAAAAAAACCGCCAGACACATTGGCGTTTTTTTTGCTTTTCGTCAAGTTTTCGCCCCTTACTGAATAGGGGTAGGCATTTTTGGTGTGAAACGGGCGAGAAGTGCCTTTCCGCCGCTTCCTGCATGACCCCCCTAGTGAGCTAGCATCATACAGAATATGATACAGCTCAGATTTAAATTTAGTTGTTGGATCTGACACAAGCTCAGAATAACAGGTATGGTCTCTGAGCTGTTTGTATGCCTCCCACTCATACATATCTTTGTGCCAAATGACAACATTTCCCCCCTTTTCGGCAGGCTTAATTTCAATAAATCTGAGATGGCAGTCCATTCTGATCTGGTTAGGTTTGTTGACCCAACAAAGTGTGGTAATATAAGAATTTCTTCTGTGACCAGAGTAGCAAACACCTCAATTTGTGAGCATGTTTGAAGTGCTGGACAAAATATCTACTTAGGTTATATATGTGATACCATCCTTAATTCGTTGTTACTTTCTGCCGGCTGATCTGCACATAAGGAAGCCATATCCTGAATCAATTGCTGTTCTTGGGAATTCCAAACATCAGTACCGCTTGGCTGTATTCCCAGACCTTGTGATTACTGTAAGTCAAGTGTTTCATTAACAGGAGCTTCCAGCAGAAAATATTGAGATCTTTCACCCATTCAAATTTGTCCAAAAGGTGCGTTGGTGAAAAGGACAAACCACGCTGCAGGACCTTAATCTGATCCTGTGAAAAGATGATATCAGGCAGATATATAATCATTAGTTCATCATTTACCATTTGGCTCAAAGGTTTTTCTTCCCTTTGTAGCTGTATTGCTCACGATCTCTTAACTATCTTGGTTCCACGTCTTGTCCTCTTTCTCGCATGTTGCGCCGGTCGCATTTGCCTAAAAAATGACCAGTACCTTATGCTACAAAGTGGCGTCTATATTCATAATCGGAAGAGTATTTATCTGATGATGTCACCCCTGAAGAAATGGCGGGAGAATTGAACCGTGGCATAGTAGTGATGTTAGCTTTTTCCCTGATGCCACTTATACACAGTGTCTGACTTGAAGTCAGAAAGAGCTCTTGAAAAAAATGTTTTTTGAGTGTGTAGCCCTGGTAAGAAATGGGGCTATAGTTCTATCCTCCTCCTGGTATAATCCCTGGTAAGGGCAGGTTGCCAGGAGTTATCATGGGTTTTCCCCACTTCAAGCAATGCCCTGAGTGGTGGAGGTAGGTCACCTGACCCTGTGTCAAAGCAAGAGACACAGGGTCGGTGCCTGCTGAGATCATAAAAGAGCAGTGCATTTCCTATTTAGAGTGTCTGTTGTGGCTGTTCTGTCAGTCTGACAGTAGTGTTAGTGAGTTAGGAGAGGAGTGATCAGCTCATGAGTAGAGCTGATTTAACTATAGTTAGTGAGGTGGACCAAGTACCTCTCACCCTGCGTAAGGGGTGAGGGAAGAGCTAGCCCCACTCTGGATGCCTTTGGTCCAGAGTGGTGGCAGGGAGGAACATCACAAGGGAGAACAGTTAGTGGACTGTGCATGAACTGTACCTGTCGGCTGCTGCTGCTGCCCAAGAGAATAAAGAGACTGCTGCTTTTAAAGATAATTCTTGTGTGAGACTGGAATCTCTCATCCCTGTGGGGAATCTCTGTGGTAAGGATTCCACCCGTATTCCTGGGGCTTATTAGAGATGGAGGCGCTGCACCATTGAACCAGAATGAAGGCATCCACACAAGTAACCTGTTCCTGTTATCCCCCATGTCATCGCGGGAGACTCAGGCCCTCCTGTTGCCAGCAGGTATGCACCACACAGAGACACCTAGCCAGACCCTAGAACACCTTAGGGGACCCGATCTGCGATTGGGAGGGGGAAGATGGGCTAGAAGTGTAATAATATCCTGCTCATATTATATATATATGAACAACACAGAAGCAAGCCTGCAACAGACTAAATATAAAGAAACCAAAATCAGTAGAATTGCCTATAAAGAAATAATAACAATAGGATACTGACGGTGCTGGGGATAAAGCATATATGAAAACAAAAATAGAAACCAAGTATCCCACGTAAAGCACTCTGGTGTAAACAAGTATAACAAATTTATTAAAGACACATCACATAACATACAAACATAATAAAATCACACTCCCTCACCTCAAAAAGTATGGAAAAACAGACACATGCAACCTGTAATAATAGTGGGAACCAAAGCTAAAGCCAGAAATTTATAAGCAAAATAATAATCAAATGACACATAATTTCAGAATGGTGAGGCTCAAATAAAGCCTCCCTTCTGTAGAACAGCTGGTCATCAAGGAAAAACCTGCTCAATTGAGAATGCTGATACCAAGACCTAGCTATAGCAAAGACCCATGACAACAAAGCCTGTTACAGCATGAATATGCACACATAAGCTGTTGCTATACAGGAGAAAAGGACAGCACTATGTCTATATCCTGCTGTAATAATAACTAACAGGCAATGCAGAATAGCTGAAAAATATATGCTGTAAAATAGAAAAGCAGTGTAATGTGCATATGATATTTGATATATTTATATATTTTTATATTGATACTGTAACAGGGGAGTAATGCCTGTTCAAGTAATGTGCCTTTAATCTAGCAGTGTGGTGGTTAACTGCTGGTAGTCAATTAATAAACACCACCTGCCTGATTTAGATTGCTTACAAAAGCCTGTCTGTTGAGACAGGAAGTGACTCCTTAGCTCACTTGTGGGCTGAACTTTGGAGACAGAGCAGTATTCTTGAGTCTCCCAGGAGAGACTGACCAAGAGAACACAGATCTCTGGAGCTGACCATGTCTTGAGCTCTGCCACAAGACACAGCAGAGCTGATTTCAAGACATAGGGAAAACTACTACACCTGAAGCTGAACCAGGAACTGGGAAGATTTTCCCTCCAAGAAATAGATAAGACTTTCATTATTAAGAGACTGCTTATATCTGCTTATTTCATGCTATATGTTTTGGAGCTGCGAGACATGCTTGACTTAGGGAGTTGTGAATTAATCGCATGGTATTTTCACTAGAGATACTCCCAAGTGAATAGAAGCTTTGTTCCCCCCCTGTGTTTGGATGATTTCCTTATGAAAATTAAAAGGCACAATAAAGCCTAATTATAATTTCACCTTATAAAAGTCTCCAATTGTGTACCTCAGTGAACGTCCGTCTACAGATACCATCCCTGTCCTCTAGGGGCTGGAACAGTGCAGTAAGTGTGTTTCCAGTCAACACAGAGTTTATTCCTCAAAGAGAAGCCAGCACCAGCTGCTAACTAATGGAGTTAATCAGACTCCTTGAGTGAACAATGAAGTGGTTTAAAAGACAGACTGAAGCTGCTATGCTGAGAGACTGTTTTCCCCAGAGAGGGGGGGGGGAGATAAAAGTGCTCCCCAGCTGCGGAAGCTGGTACAGAGGAGAGTTTATCTGGGATCATGTGGGGCCGAGTTCCCCTAAGAAGTAAAGGACAACAAGGCTGTGCTGAAGCAGGGACGTCTCCTTCGGAGGACTTGCAAACAGATAAGCAAAAAAAACCTTTGATATTGCCATGTGCAAAGACTGTGTAGATTGTTGCATATGCCAGGGCATGTTTTGAGGGTGGGAACCCGCCTAGCTGGCCATCCAACTAGTGAGGGTAAAAGCTATGGTGTAGTTAGATTTCCCTAAAGGGAATAGGTATTTATGTTCTATAATTTGCTTTTCTTAAATGGACAGTGGGACTGTTGTATATGATTTAATACCTGTATATAAACCCCTACATAGAAAATACAGTGTTTACGGCCTTAAATTTGGATACAAGAGACTGCAACGTGATGTGGGCATCACAATATGGTGGAGTGTAAGGCGGGCAGTCCAACGGCACTGAGCAGCGGAAACTGTGGGGTTGAAAATAAATGCAGGGATTTAAAATGGCCACCCAACTCAAGTGAAAAGCAAGCAAAGTCTGTCCCACTGTGTATGACCACTGGTGCTTACAGCATACACAGAGAATTTGTGAAGCGTGGATGCAATAGCACCCAGAGGTCAGTAGATGAAGATATGTTAAGGTGCTGAACTCAAGCAGAAAAAAAACGATTTTTTTCTGAAGAAAGTGAAAATTCCAGCTGGCAAGTGCTGAGTGTAAAGTCTGCCCTGTCTGGTATGAAGAATTGAGGAAATAGTGCCTCCAATAGGTCAAGGTGAAGAATACACCTGAAAGTAGAAAATGGAGGAATTTCTGTTCATGTTTCAGCACAAACAAACAGAACGTTCTGGTATTCTAATGCAAGGTTTGCAGTAATTGGCAAAGACCCAAGAAGATACTGCATCATTGTAAAACAGTCTTCAAAAATACAAACAGAGAGTGCTGCCACCTTAAAGCAGAAGTTGCAGCAATGGACAAAGACACAGACTGAGAATACTACGTTGTTAGTACAGCAAATTGTGCAGTCCCTACCCCAGATGATGAAGGAGGACTCCTACGGGGCCCCACGAAATGGACAGTCCAATTCAGCAGAAGTTCCAGAAAAATGTTACCCCGTGTGTTCAAGAAGGCGTGGGTCAGAAAAGACCAGAGAAGAGTTACAGCCCAGAATGTTTAGCGCAATAGTCTTGGGAATGACGACCAGCCAAGAGAGGACAAAGGCTACCACCATATACAGAGAGCTGAGCGAATCAGAGAAAACAAGTACTGACTGGAAACTATACTATGAGATGTCCCAGAAATATGTGCAAAACTTCATCATAAAGTTAGAAGTTTCTCAGCAAGAGGCTCGCTCGCATAAAGCACAGCTGGAACTCTCACGCCATGAGGTCTACACTCTCAGCACAAAGGTCTGTGAATTGAAGGATGCTGAGGATGAGAACCTGATTCGCTTGGAGACGGTAAAAAGAGCAAATACAAGTCTGAGACAGAAAAATTCAGATTTGACTGACCAAATCAGTGAAGGTGATCAGAAGCAGAAAAAGTGAAGAAGCAATTGATCCAGGGAAAATTAGAAGTTCAGGAAGCACTGCAGAATGCAGAGAGGGTGCAACATGTCTCCCTGGAGCAGCACCCACAAGCGGCGCACCTATGGCAGAACCAGCTGCAAAAGCTACGTGCAAGTCTGCAAGTGGCCAAAGAGAAGCAGAGGGGCAGCTCCATCCCCATAAATCAGTACGCCAAGGAGAAAGAGGCCTGTAAAAAAGAAGCAGGTGCGATCCTAGCGACAAAAACTGCAGAGCTCCAAAAGATGAAGGAGGTGCTGATGCAAACCCAGAACAAGCACCGGGAAGAGGTGAAGGCCCTGAGAGGGGATTTGCAGGATCAAACTGAAGAACTGCAGATGCAGATTGCTGAGCGCAAGGTACAGCTCGCCGAGAGGGAGGAGGTTTCCATCCGTCAGGTGGCTTGCCTGACATTGCGATATGAAACCGAGATTGCCGATACCCGCGAGCTGCTGGACCACACGTTCAATGAGAGGACCCAGCTGCAGAGAGAGCTGGTCAAAGTCCGGGAGGAGTACCGACAGCTGCAGGCCAGAAATGGATAAAGGGAAGACGGTTTAAGCCTTGCGCTGAATCAGGTGACACGTGAAATTGCGACTCAACGCCAAAGATTCTGAACTGGCAGCGGCACTGAGTGAAAAAAGAAATGCAGAAGGACAGCTTCAAGATCTGAGGAAGGACCTGGAGTCTGAGCATGCTTGCCGCAAGATGGCAGAGAAACAAAAGCGTGACCTGGACGAGGCATTTGAGGCCCTAAAGACTGAGCGTGACGATACGTTGGACTCTACTGGAGGTTTCTCAGCTGAAGTTGGAGAAAAAAAGTATGGGCCCGGCCCAAGCATCTGTATCCCACAGAAACTAATGCCCACGAAGACAAGGGTACAGTGAGAGCTGGGGACACTGCTCAATTGAAAAACAAGATTACAAAGTTTGAACCGCCTGAGCAAGTGAGGCGCTCCAGGAAGCGTGACTGCAATACCTTTGCAGTATTACAGTCTACTTTCCACAAGGCAAAGAATGGGAAGGCCAAGTTGTGATGGAGTAGCACAGTAAGAATCCAGTCATCCTGTAGTACCCATGGGACCCAAAGTGGATTCCTTGCCATAAAGGCAGCCAGAAGAGACAGTCCCAAATGGGACTGAAGCGTGTCAGCGATCGTAAGATGAGAAAGACCTCACAGTTTGTCCAGCGACACTCCCAACAGAGTAAGTTAAAGAGTCAAGACAGAAAGGCCCAAGCCTACGAGTCTGCCGACTGTAATAGAGAGGCGTCATGGGGTGCACTTCGAGTTAATGAGAATCCCATCCAAATTGAAGTACTGAAGATAAATGGTGTGGAACCAACACTGAAGGTACACTGATGCGAAAGGTCCAAAAGCCATCACCGCTAAAGCAGAGTTGCTGTCTTTACAAGAGAAGGCCAAACAGTCACTGGCGAATGTACGCAATGAGCTGACCAAGGTCAAGGCTCTTCTACATGGTAAGGGGAGACTTTGAGCACAAGAGGAAGGCAGAGATGCATCTTCAGTATATGCAGATCGAGGTCACAGAGTGGCATAGAGTCCTGGTAGAGAGAGCTAATAGACAGCAGGGTGCTCAGGAAGCTTTGCAAGAAGGGACACAACAAAAGTGGAGCTTCAACCTTAAACTCAAAATGGCACAAGACAAAGAGGTAGCTACAGTAGGTATCAGTCTGCCGGCCCAGAAGGCCTAGTACTTGCCCCAAAGTGGCATAGAGTCCTGGTAGAGAGAGCTAATAGACAGCAGGGTGCTCAGGAAGCTTTGCAAGAAGGGACACAACAAAAGTGGAGCTTCAACCTTAAACTCAAAATGGCACAAGACAAAGAGGTAGCTACAGTAGGTATCAGTCTGCCGGCCCAGAAGGCCTAGTACTTGCCCCAAAGAAAAAAGTATTCAACTGGAAGGCAAGGAAAAAGAAAAGATGGATGTCAGATGTCTCTGACAAAGAGGCTAGATCACGGGAATAGTGCACAGGCCGCTCACAGGACAATGTTTCACTGGGGGGATGGATATGTGATAGCAGCACTGTCCTCTAGGGTCTGGAACAGTGCAGTAAGTGTGCTTTCCAGTCCACAGAGAGTTAATTCATAAAGAGAAGCCAGCATCAGCATAACTAATGGAGTCAATCAGACTCCTTGAGGGAACAAGTAAGTGGTATAAAAAACAGACTGAAGCTTATATGCTGAGAGACTGTTTTCCCCAGAGAAGGGGTGATAGAAATGCTCCCCAGCTGCGGAAGCTGGTACAGAGGAGAGTTTCTCTATGCTCAGGTGGGGCCAAGTTCCCCTAAGAAGGAAAGAATGACAAGGCTGGGCTGAACAAGGACGTCTTCTCTGGAGGACTTACAAACAGATAAGCAAAAAAAAAAACCTTTGTTATTGCCGTGTGCAAAGACTGTGTAGATTGTTGCATATGCCAGAGCATGTTTTGGTGGTGGGAACCAGTATAGCTGGCCATCCAACTAGTGAGGGCAAAAGTTATGGCATAGTTAGCTTTCCCTAAAGGGAATAGGTGTTTATTTTCTATGATTTGGTTTTCTTAAAGGGACGCTGGGCCTGTTGCTATATGATTTAATCCCTCTAAATAAACCTCTGCATCGAAAATATAGTGTTTCCGGACTTAAATTGGGATACAAGAGACTGCAACGTGGTGTGGGCATCACAATATATATATTATATATACTGTATAAATACAGTTTCACAATAGAATAGCCCTCGCCCCTCCCCCCCATTAAATCCCACACCTCACAGTGTATTGTGTGTTCCTTAGGGTTGGAGAATTAGATATGGGGAGAGACAGAGGGGGGAGGAAGGAGAGGAGGAGTAGGTGGAGGAAGGGGATGAGAAGGGGAGAGAGAGGAAGAAGAGGAGAAGGGGAGGGGGAAGAAGGACAGGATAAGGGGGAGGGGGAGAGATAGGAGCAGGGGGAGAGGGGGGAAGGGGAGAAACAGGGGGAGTGGGAGGGGGGAGCAAGAGCAGGGGAGAGAGAGAGAGATTGAGAGAAGATAAAAGAGGGGAGAAAGAGAGGGGGAGAAAGAGAGAGGGGGAAGGAAAGAGAGAGAAGGGGATGGAAATAGAGAGAGAGAGAGGGGAAGGAAAGATAGAGGGGGGAAGAAAATAGAGAGAGGGGAGGGGAGAGAGAGAGGGAGAGAGAGGGGAGAGAGAGAGGGAGAGAGAGAGGGAAAGAGAGGGGGAGAGAGGGGGGGAGAGGGGGAAAGAGATGGGGAAAGAGAGAGGGGAAAGAGAGAGGGGGAAAGAGAGAGGGGGGAAAGAGAGAGGGGGAAAGAGAGAGAGAGAGAGAAATGAATGAATGCGTGGGGAAGAGAGAAGGGGAAAGAGAGAGAAGGAAATGTAACAGGGACTTATCCCTGCTTAAATAAAGCTACCTCAGAGCTCTGAATCCAGCAATGAGCTGGTTAATTGTAGACTCAATTACCAAGTTTCCACATGGCTAATCAGAGCTATAAAAAAATCCTCTAGTGGACAACTGTAGAGGGGGATTTCCTTAGCACACAAGGATGCTGACACAGGAGAGAGACAATGTCTTGAGCACAAAGGCTGTACTGAGATCAAGATACCCAGTCACCACCAACCTACAGGGCCACCTGCTTAAGGTACCACTTGTGACTTTGGGGTGATAGACTGGTAAGGGGATTTTCCTCCCAGTCTTGTAGAGAGGGACTGGGAAGTGCGATAGCAGAGCACCCTTGCTAATGCCCACTTTGTGATGCATTCTATCACTTTCCCAGTGGCCATAGCATGGGCAAACACTTCCCAGATACATACGAACACCAGCACCCGAGAAGAGAGCCTCACAGGCTAAGAAAATCTCCCCAGTTAAATGCTACTTTTTGCAATTATATTTAGCCATGATGCAGATTATAGTAATCAAGACGGGATTTAATGAAGGAATTCTGTAATTTAGAATTGTGGTTGATTCTGGGCTGAAAAGAGCTGGTTATGGTCATTCTGACTATGGGGAAAGTTATAGAATGAATCCCTTGCCTACTTCTGTGGAAGATACCTCAACTTCTAAGTCATGTCATCTGTCTTTATACAGTAGTTTTCTTTTTCATCTTTATTGGTTTAAGAGAGATATTTTGTACTGGCTTTCTTTGTTTCAAAAAAGCTAACTACTGAAAAAAATATTAGTAATGACCCATGCTTGCTCTCATCTATTCTGTCTCTCCCTTTTTTCCCATTCAGTACTTCTTACTCTTTCTTGGGAGGTTAATAATTAAACTGCAATAGTGCCCACTGGGACCCTGACAGACAGAAATTCATTTTAAAGTCAATAGTCAATAGTACATTTTGCGCAATAGTGCCCCGATCTGAACAATTGCAATTTACTGAATAAAACCTCTGTCTTTCTCATACTGCTAAATGCCTCAATTTTTAACAAAAGGCACTATGTGCTAATAAATATATATTTTTATATATATACAGTAAACTACAGAAAGCAAGTGTTTTGTATCAGCTCGTTCAGCTACTCAAATCACTAGACCTGCAATGATAAAGATTTAGGCAAGGAAACATAGGTTTTACAGCTAAACTTAGGAAAACCAGAATTTCTTTATTGCAGTAAAGAGAAATGTTTGAGACTGCTTTATGTGGTCCACAAGGACCTGTCCTTGAAGATAATAGCCTGGCATTTCAAATTATTATACATGGAACAGATCGCTGGCTTGAGCTCTTCCTGTACTCTCAAAAAGATTTCTCAATTTCAAAATGTCATAAAGGGCCCTTGAATACAACTATTAATCTTCACTAAATCCTAAAGAGAAGATATGTTGTCTTTAAGGAGCTGATCATGTGGGCCATCAAAATATAAGTCTCCTTATCTGTCAGGCACCCTTATCTTTTATTTACTAGAAGTTGCATTGCACTCTCTTTTCTCTTATCAAATAAAAATAAATATACATAATTAAAGTTTTTTTTCTTAGTAAAAAAATATACATTTTATTATTTCTTATTGTTATTTCTTATATTAAAATAGTTATTATTATGAATATTATTATTATTATTATTGTTATTATTACTACTCTATATTGTTATGTATTTTTGCACATATAAATTGATCTTTGCTCTTCCTTTGTAATTTAGCTGACCATGGACATACATTCTTTAATTTTATGGGAGTTGGGAATCCATTCCTGCCATCAGCTATTGTGAGTTTGATGTTGGAATTTTTGGATGTTATGGCAATTATATTATTATTATTGTATTGTATTGTATTGTATGTCTTTATTTATATAGCGCCATTAATGTACATAGCGCTTCACAGTAGTAATACATGTGGTAATCGAATAAATAACAGATAATATAAATAACAGATCATGGGAATAAGTGCTTTAGACATAAACATAACATTAAGGAAGAGGAGTCCCTGCCCCGAGGAGCTTACAATCTAATTGGTAGGTAGGGAGAACGTACAGAGACAGAAGGAGGGAGTTCTGGTAAGTGCATCTGCAGGGGGCCAAGCTTTATGTATCATGTGTTCAGAATGTTCACAGTGCTATTCGTATGCTTCTTTAAGCAAGTGTGTCTTAAGGTGGGTCTTAAAGGTGGATAGAGAGGGTGCTAGTCGGGTACTGAGGGGAAGGGCATTCCAGAGGTGTGGTGCAGTCAGTGAAAAAGGTTTAAGGCGGGAGAGGGCTTTAGATAAAAGGGGGTAGAAAGAAGACATTATTATTATTAAACTAATCTTAGCATTGAGAAATCCAATATCTCTGCCTTTTAATTAAATTATTAATATATTTCTGCACTTGGTGCATTCAGCCATACTGAAATGTGAACCTTGTAATGAAAGCCATTACGTATATTGCATGAGTACTGGGGTTCCACTGATTATGAGGATACACAGTAAACTGAAAAAACATACATGTTTCTAGTAAATATTCCTTCATTTACAGATGTACAGGACCAGACATTGCTAGAAATTGGTGAGTGTCAAAGTTAGCATGCAAATAGTGTACAACTAAAATAACATACATTTAAGGACTGAATAAAAGAACATAAAGCTAATACTAAATAATAAAGTTAAAGAAAATATAATTATAATATAATTTTGAATCCAGACAGAATGCTAAACAATGGATATCCATATATAGAAAAAAAATAGAAAATGACCTGTGGCAGAATCTAAAGCAATCTTTCTCTTATATAGTGTAATTAATTGTGACTACAGTTTAAGATTAAACACAAAGTATATCATATCAGTTAGAAATAAAGCTGGTTTGCAACACTGTAGGGTGTCAATCACATGGCACGTTAGGAGCCCACATGTCCTCACCCTCCCCCCCAAATAACGTCACACAATGTGAGTGGCGAATAACAAGGCCACAGCTTTATTTATATTACAAGTATATCCTGAGTTTTACCAACTTTTCATTACCCCTTGCCAGGCATCTCGACTCTAGTACAGAACCGAAATGTCATCGCCTTGACTCATGATCCCCCCTACTACCCATACTAGGCATAGCAGAATTATTCCAACAAGCCCAATGAGGGCTCCATTATATCAGGTATCCTTTTACCTATTGGTCTCTCTGAACCTGCAGGTCCACCACCCACCACTCCCAAGGATATTTACTCCCTAAATTGTCCTGAGCACTGCCATGGCGATAGCCTGCTCTACACCCACCTGCATGTCTGTGTTCAATATATCATTACCGATAGATATCCAACAGGTGTACCCACCTTTCCACAACCATCCTGGTATGGCCTCCTGTAACTGAGTTCCTTACCGCGTATCCACCCATATTTTTATTAATTTATTTATTACTTTTCAATGGCCTTGTTGATCCTGACCTTTACTTTCCAATAGCTCTGTAGTCCCTGCACCACTCCAACACCACTGCAGAATAATTTCTGCCCAAAAGGATATAAACTTTGTGAAGTGCTATTAGAATTCTTGCTCCATCCATTTTAATTTTCCAAAGTAGCTCCATTTATCATTTTTGACCCACTTCATTGCACTCTGTCTGTATTATCAACCCATCCATCTAACAACATAACCTCCATTGCCTCACCCATTATGGTAAAACCTTTCCTGCCTATCCATGTTAGGCCAACCTGCTCTGCCCCCTAGGGAAAATTCACAAAGCGAATGCCGAGTAGTCCAGCAGAGACTGTAATGTTCTCAGCATTGCATTCTTTACCCTCAGCCTTGAGACCCTTAGGGTCCTCAGCATGCCAAGCCTTGCCTTATGGAGCCTACAAGACCTATCACAGTGTCTATTTTGTTGTCAAAAACAGATCCCCCGCATGGGTACCTTCCGCCATGTCCAAGATACTGTATGTATAATAGCTTAAATGTTCCTATCTCCTTCTTTGGGACTACACATAGAACATGGTGGCTATTCGAAAAGGGATAGGAGGGGGAACCCGCTATATGGAAAACCCATTTATTACCTTTCTATGCTACCCAAGCTGGCTTCTAAATACATAAATAATGAGGAACATTTACTAGGATCTATTACCCCTATGACATACCCAAGGATAGGCCAAGTGCCAAATGTGTCAGGCGTTAACCCCCTGGAGGGGTCATCACCTCCCAGCAAAGCTATTAGCTCCTTGTTAACTGCTCATTTTCTATTATAGTCCCCGGAAAAATGTGTGACCTTAGTTCAGAGTCCAACAGTGTCACCGTGGCTCGTGACTCCCGCTGCTGCCCATATAACGGTTTGCAGAATTATTCCACCTGCATAACAGTTTGCATGCTGTTAGATAAACCTCCTTATACCTGATGGTTACTTGCCACCTTTACAAAAAATGGGGGGCTTATTTAATACCCACCTTGCTTCTCACTGGTGGTCTGTTTTCTTGGAATACAATTACAAAAAACTTAAAGCGCTAATGTGTGACCTCTACAAAAAATGTGAATGTGAATAAAGTGTTACTTTCACAAAAGTATAAATGTGACAACAAACCTTGTGCAATTAAGGATTCACTTGTGATGTTCTGCAGCCTGGGAAGAAAGGGGTATTTTACCCCCTAAAAAGAAATATGTTGTTGGAAAACCCTGGCGCATGAAGCTGAATAGCAGGCAATAGAAATTGATATATACTGTACAGGTATACTGTAGGTGTACCGAGATTTCTGAGGACAAAGTGTAGGAAATCCTTTTTAAACTAAAACAAATGTATTAAAAAACAAATAATGAAATATAAGCAGTAACAGTCAAATATACATATATAAACCTGAACCTAGATTGAGCTCAACCACTGATGTAATTTAGTGAGTAGTCTATATAGACTAAAGTCCAATTGTATTCAACTTGATATTTAAACTGAAACACAGTAAAAATGAATAATATAAAATAATCTTCCAAAACACGTGTATTGTTCTTTTCAGTGCTGTAGTATAATCCTTATGTGTTGGATTGATGATGATGTCATACTCCAGCTGATGTATGGAAGAAACATTGTTTAAAAGTTTCTTTGTGGATTAACAACCTCTATATGTACACTGAAACATTTACTTCACTGTAAAATTACACAAACCTTGATTGAAGCTTTCTTTAGTGGTAATTTTCATGAAACACTCTTTAAGTGAAAAGTATGATAAAAAGGTGAATATTACCTGTGTCTTATGAGTTCATCTGTGTGTCGGATATTTTTCACTGAGGGGTATAGATGTATGTCCCTTTGTTTCTGAGTTTCACTGTTTTTATTTAGTGAGATAACAATGTGTCTTTGCACACTTACTACTTCTGATCCAAGCTGCTGCTGTCTGTTTGATGTTTGCTGAGTGTGGCTGTAACTCCTCCGGTGTACATAGATTTGCCTTGGGGGTCCACTGCTTGAAGCGCTGCGCACTCCGGTCACTATGGCACTTCGGTACTGTATGTTTGCCTTCTCTGGATCATCCACCCCAACAGGGTAATCCTGCAGCTCCACACCACCAATGTCTCTCTGTCGTCAGTGGGGTAATCCTGGAGCTCCACAATGTAGATGTCTCTCGGTCGGCTGTACAGCCTTCGTAGCAGCAGCAGCAGCAGCACAGCTGATCTCGCTGCAGTAGCTGGTTTGGCAACAAATACAAAGGACGAATTACATCAGTGATTAGACCAACACTAATGTAATTTGTAATTTGTATTTGGCGGCAGAGTTGGGATCTTCTACATGCTTCCCAAAATCCACAAACCAGGAAACCCCGGCAGACCTATTATAACAGGTATGGATACACTCACTGAAAAAATATCAGGCTTACTTTAGTTGAGAATATCCTCAAACCTTTCAGAAACACCAACAGCTTCATACAAGATGCCACAGATTTTCTCAATAACCTTAACAACATCAACCAACTACCATCCAACATATTGCTAGTTACCATGGATGTGGAGTCCCTTTACAGCAACATTCCCCACAAGGATGGTATTGAGGCATGCTTGCAAATCCTTACAACATCTCCCCTGGATCAGAAATACAGCTCTGATGTAATTATCAAACTGATAGAATATATCCTCACACACAACTACTTCAGCTTCAACAAGGAAATGTACCTACAACTAATGGGGACTGCAATGTGTACCAAGTTTGCGACACAATATGCTAATCTATTCATGGCAAATCTTGAACAAAGATTCCTAACTACATGCCCCCACAAACCCTACAAATAATACAGGTACATTGATGACCTATTTATAATATGGACAGAGGGCGAAGGAAACCTAAAACAATTCAATGAGTCCCTGAACTCATTCCACCCATCAATTAAACTCAAAATGGATTATTCTGGAAACCTAGTAAACTTTCTAGACGCAACAGTAACACTGAAAGATGGCAAACTACACACATATGTATACACGAAACCAACAGACAGATGCAGTTACCTCCACAACTCCAGCTTCCATCCCACTCATACAAAACAAGGTATCATACACAGCCAGGCTATAAGATACCACTGCATATGCGTTGACACTGAAGACAGAAAAAGGCACCTCACAACCCTGACCGAATCGTTCAGACAGAAGGGATACAAACCAAAGACCATTGCCAGAACTATTACATCTGCACTAAAATCCCCACAAGAAAACCTGCTACAATACAGGCAGAGAGAACCTACTACACGCATACCACTAGTGGCCACATACAACCCTACCCTAGAGGGAATACGAAAAATAATCAAAGATCTGCAACCCATGCTGGCAGAAGATGTGTCATTAAAAGAAATCTTTCCCAAACCTCCCATTCTTGCGTTCCGGCAACCACCAAACCTCAAACAGAAATTGGTCAACAGAAAACTTCACAATGAACTTAAAGACACGGATAATGGCACAAAACCATGCAACAACACACATTTCTAACTCTGCAAACATATATGCCAAGATCCCACAGCCAGTCACAACAATAGAACACTCAATGTTAAAGCCTCATACAGCTGCACATCCAGCAACGTGGTGTACAGAGGCGGCACATTTTTTTTGAGTGCGGCTAGCTCCGCAAGCCTCGGCGTGCCGCGCGTCATCGACGCGCGGTCACGCGTCATCGGGTGCCTGCGCCCCCTGCTCGCGCGTCCAGGGAGCCCTGGTGTCCCGCGATGTGGGGGACGGCGGCAGGGGGTTCCGGGGGACCCGGCGGACCCGGCAGCGGGAGGGAGAAAGCCCCGATCGGAGGGCGCTCCTCCGTGTCTTCGGCACGCGCCCGGCAACCTCTGGCGCGCGCCAGGTTACTGCTGCGGCCGAGAACGGGCAAATGCTCGAATAAACTCGGCCGCAGCAGTATATGATTCAGTGCAACAAATGTGTCCAAGGATACTACATTGGGGAAACCAGACAAAAACTTCAAGGAAGAATGAATATGCATATACACTCTATACTCCACCACGAAGAAGGAAGATACTGCTCACCAGTGGGACATCATTTCTCACTACCAGATCATTCCATAAATGATTTAAAAATCAAAATCCTCAATGGAATGTTCAAACGCACCCAAAAATGGAAAACATTTGAGCTCAGAATAAGACTCTTTGACACCAAAAAAAGTGGATTTAATGCAGACATGGGTTTTCTGACACACTATCACAATTTGTTGTAATGGTCCTCCCTGCCATTGTACCATTCCATACATAGCCCCCCCACCCACCCTCCCAGCATCCTCTTCCCCCTCTGTGCTACTGTGGATGTACAAACCCCCCCAATCCCTAATTATCACCTTCCGTATCTCCGTTTTAACACCTTCCAGTGCCTGGAATTCTTTATTCTTCCTTTTTTTTTTTTCAATCCCTGTCTAAGAAACCTTTGTATATCAATATTGCTGACCTGAAGAAGAGAGGACAACTCTCGAAAGCGTGTCCTATGACATAAATTGTTAGCCCAAATAAAAAAGGTATCACCTAATACTGAAGAACTCATTAATTCTGCACTATCGCAACTGGACTAACAAGGCTGTTTCCGTTTTTTGATTTATTACATTTTATATTAAAAACTTTTGATCACTGGCGAGATATGCGCAGGAGAGTTGTCTCTCTCCTGTGCAGTTCTCTCTGCAGCTTAAAGAAATAGCTGGGAAAGGCATTTTCAGAGAGGCGATCATCACACCGCTGGCTTATCGCCCGTTTTAGGAATTTTGTAATCACAGGTAATCAAGGTTTTCTGAATACCGTAATAGCAACGTTAAAAAAAACTGGCAAATTAAATGAGCCGGCGATTTTTTTTATGAAGCATGGGCCCTATGCCTCTGCTTGTCATGTGGGCTGAAGAACTAGTTAACTAATCTTATCTGAGCTTTGCATTTTAATATCAGACATTTGCATTCTCATTTGCTACTGTAGCTTCATTATCAGAATTCACAATCATCCCCTGCTGTTTTTTTTTTCATACTCAATCCTTCTTAGTATGGACCTCTTACCCACTGCCTTACACATTCTATGTTAGGCCTGGGACATAGTAATTGGAAGCTCGATGAGCCGCGCTCCTGCTCTGCCTCGCCTGCTGAAAATGGGGCTTTTTTCTGTCCTTGCAGGCGAGGCAGTGAGCGCGCTCTGGGGGCGGGGCGGAGGCGGAGCAGAGGCATAGCGGAGGCGTGTCAGGAGGCGGAGCGGGAGGCGGGGTGAGTCCCCCGTTGCCATTGGATGGGAGCGGTCACGTGACTGCTCCTCCGCTTCCCAGAGCGGCAAATTTCAAACTTCCCTGTCTGTTCCAAGTTTCTCAGCCTCCGCGCGCATCAGCGCGCATGCGGAGGGGGAAACTATAGCCACGCTGATGACAGATGCAGGGGCTTTGTGCATCTGCTCAGCGCGGCTCAGCCCGCCTCAGCGAGCTTAAACTTTCTATGTCCCAGGCCTTAGTGTTGTAAAGCCAACATTTCTCAGTGTAATAAATATTTTCCAAATTATTTACTATTGTTACAGATACATTAGCTACAAATATACATGAAAACTAGTCTTTATTGAATTACTGTAGGCAAAGAGGGGTACACATTTATTGTGGGAAGAGCTTTTAAAGAAAAATATTGGGATGCCGAACCTGCTTTATTGGAGTTTATTTAATAAATCCCTTTTTATTTTTAAGTAATTTGTCTAGTTGTGTACTGTGAATATCTGAAGATCTTATTTCACAAAAGGGAAAGCTTTAGAAGTAACAATGTAAATATTTATTTATGTATCTATCTGTTACAATAATTTTTTATTCTAAAGGAATCTTGCATAAGTGCACTATACACCAAACACTGAAAATGTAACATGCATTTTAATGGTCCATCAAGTACTTTAATACTGGGTACTAAGGTCATTGGTAGAAAAAGTTAACTAATTCATTACACAGTGGAATAATTTTCTTCTAATTAAACATTTGGAATTTTTCACAAAAGTATGTCACATTTAAATGAAACATATTCATACTGTATGATATGTACTTTTTATTTCGTTTTGTACCTGCTCTACTGCGCATATAAAAAACAGAATGACTAATGCACACCTCCCCACCATAAATCTATAGCTACTTTCTTTTCCTGTAGCGTGTTTTGAAATGTGATTACACAGTAAAGTATTATCCCTCTCATTATTTCAAGAAGTATTCAACTGTAAAAGTTTTTAGATGAGATAGCTACAGTAATCAGAAAACTCCTCATTTGGCATTGTCACTTTAAGAAAAACATTGCATTTTCTTGATTAAAATTTTATTGTGAGAAAAATGATTTTCCCTGCTGGGAGTAATGTTCTGCTTCACTACACTCCTGGTTTTATGCCAGGTTTATTCCACTGTGAATTCTAATATGACAATAGAAAACTGGTTACCATAAATATATTACATTAATTTAATGTCAGATTGTTGCAAGTTCATTTTTTATGCTACTGGACTGCAAGTTGTTCAACCATATTTTACTATTCCTCCTATGTTGCACAGTTTTGCACAGTGAATGCACTAAGTTTCATTTAAGTAAATGGATTTTTTTTATATGCCTCAAGTATCAAAATTTAGTAATTGTTAAAGCTTCTTGCTGTAAACATTGCATCTTTGCTTCTCCTTTTTCTGTCTCAATTTTCAGGGTCCACAAAAAAAAGAATGTGATTTAATACTTTTATACTGTATATAAAAAAGGACCCCTTCCCTGAAAACTAAGCTAAAATAGAACGGTCTAATGTAACATACAAACATATGGATTCACAGTGTGCTTTTCTTATATGCACACGAGCATTGGATTACAGACAACTTGGTTTATAGAAACGTTATTTTGGGGATAAATTGTGGCCTCTACAGAATACAGAAGGTTTTCAGATATGTATATGATCTTTGATATATATGTCCATCCTCTGTGATGTGCTGACTGTGTTTTGTTGTGTGGTTGCCAGACAGCAGCGCTACAGCTGCTTCCGGGTGTGGTGACATTGCCACTCATGCACATGGACCATATCGCATGCACAGCAATGGCGGATGCAACAGAGTCTCATGGAGCAGCCAGGTGTCTGTATTGTTATTGGGGTATTTATAGGACATGGGTAGCTTTTGTTTGAGGAAGGGTCTGTGTCCCCAAAACATTAGCTCTACCAACTACAATAACTATACAATAACCTTTAGCAATTTTGCATAATTACTTTTGTGTCTCCATCTTTTTTTCTACATTAAAACCAGGGATGGGAGGTGCATGCATGATGCAATCTAAGATAATGCCTGAAGCGGGACCATGTGAGGCAGCGAGATCATCATAGCTTCGAAAGCAGCTAAATATAGAAGAATAAACCCCTAATATGGCAGAACAGACACCAGAACCCCCAAGGGTGATGCCAAAACCAGCGAAACAGTTGAAACAGCCCACGCAGCACAGAACACAGAATTTCTTCAGGAAAAGAGACAGGTCCAGGCAAACTGACAGCAGAGCATACATCTCCTGGAGCTCAATTGGAGTCAGTCTGAACATATGATATGCAGTTGTGTCTACAAAAAAACACACAGAGAACTTATATAGAAAGCCAAAGACTCTACTCGACTAAGAGCTACAAAGTACACTAAAAACATAAAAGCAGATGTTAACTCCTTAGGGGAAAGCACAGACATGTTTGAATATAAAGTAGACAGAGTCATTAAAAACCAGACGGCAATGTGTACAGGGATCCTGGCCTTAAAACCTTTAGGGGCCTATGCACTGAGTTCATAAGTCACTTATCGAGCACGTATTGTCCAAAAGGCCTACAGCGGTACCGTAAGTGGTGATAAGTGGGCGATAAAAGACTGAATTGGCCAAGAAAAATGTGATTTAAAAAAAACCGCGAAGTGAGGGGCGGTAAGTGGCTTTTCGGCAGGTTCATAAACTCGTGCAATTCTAGAAGCAGCGATTAGGTTATAGATCCCTATCGCAGCTCTAAAATGGTGAATTTCTGTTAAAATCCTCACGCCAGGAAAATTTGGCGTGAAGGTGTTGGAAGCCTGCTTAGAAGTGGTGAGACGGGACTTAGGAAAAAAAAATGCATTTTTCCTACATTGGATTGATGCCGGGAGTCTCCGGAGCTGATACCCATTAATATTACCACCAGAGGCCCCTGGCACGGATCCCATGTGATAAAAATGCATTTACTGTCAACTTCATTACCTTAGCATCTAACTGCTAAGGCAATGAAGGGGTTAAACCCTCCCGCTAACCACCAAGGGCCAAATATCCCCTTCACCTTCCCTGCTACCCACAATAAACATTGTAAACTGTAATAACCGACAATACACAACCCACCCCTGTAACCCCACATAAAACCATTATTTATTTATTTTAACACAGGATTGATCCCAGAGGCCGGCGGGTAATCACTGCGGGAGTCTGTGAGCCTCATGGTGGTCCCTGTGAGTGTCTGTGGGGCCCAACATGTCCCCGGGTTGTGTCCGTGGGTCCCTGTTGGCCTATGGTAGCAGTCCTGTTGTAAAAAAAAATGTGGCCTACATTTCAATAAATAAACCTCCCCCCAACCAAACACATACTGTACAGTAATGTGCAAACAAACTATTATCCAGATATGGATAATAGCTCATTTGCCCATTATTTAAAACAAACACTAGCCAGTCAGCAATAATTATGTAAATAAAAACTTTCCACTTACCCCTGCCATTATGAAGGGCGTCCTGATCAGCAAGCAGGGCCATGTCCTCCATTGCCAGAAAGAATACATAAACTCATGACCCCTAACCCTTCTCATGACCCCTAACCCTTAATCCCCTTAGCAGTTAATAACTGCTATAGTAATTAAGGGGTTAACCTCCATCCACCATTCACCACCCGGGTTGCCTTAGCATCCACCCCAAACCCACTATACCCATCCTATACCCATTCATTGGCATAGTAAGCCACTATACCACTCAATGGTCACCCTAATAAAAAGACATTAAGGCCCAAAAGTACCAATAATAAAAAAACAAGCACCTAAACACCACAATTCAATAATTAAAATCACTAGCCAACACATTGTATTAATAAAAGCACTAACCAACAAAACAATTAAAGAATTTAAAGTAATAACCAACAAATCAATTCATCAATAAAACAACTAGCCAAAAAACAATTAAAAGCAGGAGCCAACACAAGAAAGAATTAATTAAAAACAGTATCAATCCGATCCAAACTTATAAACAAGCCAACAAAATGTCAAAAAATTAAATCCAAAACATAAACTGAAATTGAAAAACAAACACAATATACAGGTGCGCCGACGTGTATTCTAAAACTTGCCTTGGAAAATCTGGGGCTATAAACAACAAGACCCAGGTACATGCTGACGACATTATGCAACATTTGAGTGACATTTCTGCAGAAAGACTAATGGCCCATCGGATTAACACAGCAGGGGACCCCCCGCTGTGCTAATCCAGTCAGTTTGAATGGGACTGCCAGGGACCCCCACTGTGTTAATCCGATGGGCCATTAGTCTGTCTGCAAAAATGTCACTGAAATGTTGCAGCATGTACCCAGCATGTACCTGGGTCTTGTTGGTGATTGCCCCAGATTTTCCAAGGCAAGTTTTAGAATACTTGTCGGCGCAGCTGTAAAAAAAAAAGTTGCCAAAAAAACCGAAAAACATTGGCTAGTACTGTATTTATCTGTGCCCTAAAGGGGCACAGATTAACACATTATCAGCCAATGGGCAATGAAAAACATAACTTAAACAAGATCCTATCCAATAACCTGCAAAAAATACATTGACAAATATTCAATATGTAACTTAACTTTAGAAGCGTTGGCCCTCCGAATCCTGGGGTATCAGAAGCTCTCGTACCGCGACATCATCCAACTCAATCCGATGACATCCACCATGAAGATCCGGACCAGGTAACCAAATTCTTCTTTCTTTGATCTACTAACACCTTCTTCTTTCTTGATCTTTAATTATTTCTGGCTTTACTTCATCTTCTTTCTTTTACTGTTAATCCAAAAAACCCAATGATAGATCCCAACCGATGTTGTCTCGTCGGCATCTTGATGTAAAATGAGGCGTCAAGGCCTTAAATATGGCCTATGATGTCACATTGTTGGGTCATATGATACAGCTCCAATCTGATTGGATGCGTTATCATGTGCCTGCCTCTTTTTTTTTTTTTTTAAGGATGTGATGTCATCTCCAAGGGAAGTACATCACATACTTCAACCCACATGGCTATATCACATGTTATTTTAGCCAACGTGATTGAAGACAATCCCGTTGGTTACTGCAGCGGTGCGCAAACTGGGGGCACAAGATTATTTAGGGGGTTCAGGTGGCACTGAACACCATGGTCCACCCAGAACAAGTGGGTTTTTCCCGGAGAGGCAGGCATCCGACAATATTCGTAGAATTATAAATATAATCCATAATAGTAATAGATGTCAAAACTCGACCCTAATTCTAGGGCTGGATGCAGGGATGGCCTTCAACAGAGTAGCGTGGCCATTTATGTTTCAGGTAATTAATAATATGGGAATATACACAGTTTTATTAAAGGAGTCCAAACTCTGTATATAGACCCAACGGCTATGGTACGGACCTCAGGCTATATATCAGCTCCATACCAAATGACAAACGGCACCAGGCAGGGACGCCCCGTCACCGTCGTTGTTTGCACTGTGTATAAAATCTCTGGCATCCAAAATAAGAGGGAACCGCAATATAAAAGGAGTAACAATAGGGGATAGGGAATACAAGGTGTCCCTATTCACAGACGATGTCCTACTCACAAGCCCAAAAATATCACTACAAAAACTATTTGATATGGTAGAAGAATTTGGCATATTTTCAAATTTCAAAATAAATCACACTAAATCGCAGTCTCTAAGTTTAAATATTTCAGCAGAGGGGAAGCTATTTATGAAAAAACAATTTCCCATTCGATATAAATGAGATAAGTTTAAATATTTGGGAGACTATATAACGGGGACATACGATGAACTTTACGCGACCAATTACCCGATACTTATTAAAGAGTTGAAAAAAGATCTAAAGACCTGGGACAAACACTAAATATCATGGACAGGCTATAGCTTTGGTAAAAATGAATACACTACTCAAAATGCTGTATTTATTTCAGGTGCTACCTGTCACAGTCCCACAAAAAGATATCAAAGAGTTAGAAAAAGAAATAACAACGTTTATATGGCATGGCAGAAAGCCAAGAATAAAGAAAAGGCTAGTGGGGAAACAAACAATATTAGGGGGTATGTTGCAACCAGATTTAATAAAATACTATGAAGCAGCCAGGATATGCCCCCTGATATAGTGGTCAATGAAGGAAGGAGAAGACATGAGTGGACATAGAAAGGGCAGAGGCTCAGAAGAAGAAAATGATGACGCTACTATAGATAAAAAAGGAGATGAGGCTCGAATTTACTAGGACACAACCAGTTATCTCGCACTCTTTAACATATGGGATAAAATATGTAGAGCAAAATCTGTTTAATCTATTCTTTCACCCCTGTTCCCAATATTGTCTAATCCAGGGTTTGTTCCAGTTCTCCAATTAAAGGTATTTAAAATATAAGAGAGAAAGCTTTGAGGAGACAGTGGGATGTGATAAAATCGGATAGGATTAAAACACTCCAGGAAATAAAGGAAGAGTTTGATATACCAGATATTCATTTATACCAATATTTTCAGAAAAGGCATTATGTTACTTCAATACAACCCACAAGAATGTTTTAGACCTCCAACAACTTTTGAGAACCTATATTCAATAGGTGAATATCATCAAGACACTATAGCACAACTGTATCAAATCCTGATCACACAGAAAGTGGAGCAAGCAAGTAAAAAGACACTACTGCTGCGGCCCCTTTTATTCTAAAACATCACCGCATTTTTCCTGGATTTTTTTCCGAATGCGACGCACTTCACCGGGTGCATGCCGCATTCATGTTGCGTTCTCAGCCGCGGGTCATGCGCGGTTGATGCGCGGTTCATGTGTTTATTGAGAATGGTTCAGATTTAATAGGTTGCAATTCTTCACGTGTCCGCCAGATGGCAGATATTCATGAATTGTAATGCGCATTCGTTTCAGTAATGTGTCGACTTGCAGGTGTTTCGTTTAAAAAAGATACCACAGTGTGCTATTGTAAATTGGCCTTGGGACTGAAGGAAGAGGTTACAATAATATATCAATTTAGGCTTTTCATATTAAAGAAACAAAAAGTAAAAACCGGGCGCTTCTTAAACTAAAATGAAACAATATATGGTCTATACAGTGACAGTGACAGTGATATATAAATTTTAAATATGTATCATATGATATGACAAATGACCTCCACCAATAACAGTGAATACAATGGTGATGTGAAATACAAAAAATAAAGATAAAAAGCAGCTCTACACCCTTGAAACGGACTGTCCAGGTCCAGGTAGATCTTTGGTAGGTTGGTAATTTGAGCGGAGCGCTGTGTGTCTCGTGAACATGAAAGAAAAAGATATATATAATGGTGCAGATAGTATAAACAAATGAAGTCTCAAGATAACTCTGCAATGGTGTTACTCACAATTGACAATGTCAATATAAGGCGTATCAGAGACACTTCTCTCTCTGATAGGAGCCCTTTAATGGATACCCCCTCAGAGTGGTGTCTTGATAACGTGTCAGGAAGCTTGTTGGTGGTCAGGGTTTTACTCCCAAGGTTTGTATAAAAAAGAGAGAGAGAACGCACAATAGTATAGTATGGTCTAAAATAGTGTATTAGCAGCAATGAATAGACATATGCATGATGCACTCACATTTCCAATATGTTTTACGTTCGAGGGAGAGTACTGCTGGTTGTAGAGAGTGCCGGTATCTTCAGGAGCGGCAGAGCACTTCCGCGTGTGTCACATGTGTCCGCGTCACGTCCTGTGACGTCTCGGGTTGGGGCGGAAGAAGCTGCCCTGCGTGTCCGTCTCCGTGCCAGCACCTAGCTCCAATGATCTCTCCAGCTCAGTCACCTCCCACAGTAGATCGATTCTACGCGTTTCGCTGTGCCATCCGATTCCTGAAGAAGCCACAGCGAAACGCGTAGAATCGATCTACTGTGGGAGGTGACTGAGCTGGAGAGATCATTGGAGCTAGGTGCTGGCACGGAGACGGACACGCAGGGCAGCTTCTTCCGCCCCAACCCGAGACGTCACAGGACGTGACGCGGACACATGTGACACACGCGGAAGTGCTCTGCCGCTCCTGAAGATACCGGCACTCTCTACAACCAGCAGTACTCTCCCTCGAACGTAAAACATATTGGAAATGTGAGTGCATCATGCATATGTCTATTCATTGCTGCTAATACACTATTTTAGACCATACTATACTATTGTGCGTTCTCTCTCTCTTTTTTATACAAACCTTGGGAGTAAAACCCTGACCACCAACAAGCTTCCTGACACGTTATCAAAACACCACTCTGAGGGGGTATCCATTAAAGGGCCCCTATCAGAGAGAGAAGTGTCTCTGATACGCCTTATATTGACATTGTCAATTGTGAGTAACACCATTGCAGAGTTATCTTGAGACTTCATTTGTTTATACTATCTGCACCATTATATATATCTTTTTCTTTCATGTTCACGAGACACACAGAGCTCCGCTCAAATTACCAACCTACCTTTTCATATTAAAGAAAGACAAAGACCAGTTTCTGTTATTCTCTAGAGACCCGCCACCATGTTCAAGTGCAGCCCGTTTTCCATAAACCCGACAGAACGTATGCATATTTAATATGAGCTGCGATTAATGCAACAGATGATAAGATGGCAACAGTTGTTCAAATTTATCAGTATTTTATCGAAGACTATGACTTTTACAAATTTTCGCCAGCTCCTCAAGTGTGGAAGCATGCAATAAGGAAAAGGTTATGTAGCGATCCATGTTTTTATCGTATTGATCCCAAATTTATTGGAGGGTATTGGTGTGTATCACTGGCTTTTTCCTGTATCTATGATCGTGCAGACGGCAAAAGGCAAAAGGTCGTGTTAAAACCAACTAAGAAACGACAGTCGCTGGCAAGCAATGTGCCAGCACCAGCACCGGCTTCCAATAACTGTCCCACCGTCAGTGACAACCCTTGCTGTCTGTCCACGCACGGATACCTGCAGCCTGAGCCGGATTTCGCGTGCAGTTTCGATCAAGCTTGAATGTACCTAAGCGATTTCCAGCTTCATCAGCTGACTACAGGTGTAGTAGTCCCGCTGCCAACTGTCAACGTGTATGATCAAGAATATTGGACTGGCAGTGGCCCGGCGCCGGCGCCAGCTGATTGGGAAATTCTATGGTGAGTAATGTTGCCGTATTTTTTTATTTTGAAAATATCAATATCGGTGCGATTCAAAAGTCAAGCGATTCTCCTATAAGCAATATCATTGGCTGAGTGGCTTCTACAGTAGATACTGCACAATTGGTGAAAAGCTAGGCGCATGCACATTGGAACCTTCTTGAAACGCATATCCGTGTCCTTACATCGACGTAAGGCGCATGCACATGTGAACAGGAGACGCCCCCTGAGAAAATTATTGGTGGGACTGACTGGGAACTTCTTTAGGGGACTGACCATTACAGTAAAACTTTTCTTTTTGTTTTTCCTCAGAATAGAAAACGAACAGCAAATAGAGGGATTTCGATGGATAATATCGCTTTGTGTAACAATGCCTGCACATTGCTGAATCAGATTTTAAAAACAACATACCGGAGTCAGAGTTTAGTGGCCATTGTTATTGATTAGGATAGAATACCTGAAACAGTATGCTGATGTTTTCCGACCGTACAGTATACAATACAGAACTTTTTTTTATATATACTCTGTAATAAACCCGAAAAAATAAAAAGTATGCATTTATTCTACATGTATTACAGTGCATACAGTATGTGTCTTCTATACAGTACCAGTACATACTGTACAGTACAGTATGTGTCTTCTATTTTTTTTAATACTCTTGTGATGTGCAGTACTGAGCATGCCTACAGTATACAGTACAGTATGCCTGGAATGTAGTGTACATTTAGAAACACTGTATTTTGTTAAAGTATCAAAGGAGCCAATGGAACAACTTAAAACAAATCAACATGTTCTTTTATTGGTGGAGTAAGTACAAAAACATTTATTTACAAATACTGTACAATGTAAAAACATTTTAAGTGCACAGCAATTCAAATCATCAACAGGTGTATGGTTTACTGCTAGTGAAAACATTTATGTACAGAAAGTAAAAACATTTACAGCGCCTGTTATTAAAAAAAACTCTTTATTCATAAAATATACAAAACGCAACATCTCCTTTATTTAAGTACAGCAGGTCAAACATTTACAGCAATCAGTCAGGCCTGCACAACTCCAGTCCTCGAGGGCCGCAAACAGGCTCGGTTTCCAGGATAACCTTGAAAACCGGGCCAATTTGTTGCCCTCGGGGACTGGAATTGTGCAGGTCTTGTGTACAGTGTATAAAAACATTTATTTACTAATACAAGTTAAAATACACAACATCTCCTTTATTTAAGTACAGCAGGTCAAAACATGTACAGTACAGCACAACAGTATAGTCTTACCTGTTATTAAAAAAAAAATCTTTATTCATAAAATATACAAAACAAAACATCTCCTTTATTTAAGTACAGCAGGTCAAAACATTTACAGTGGGATGGTGTGCAGAACAGTCAGTTAGGCCTGCACCACTCCAGTCCTCGAGGGCCGCAAACAGGCCCAGTTTTCAGGACAACTTTAAAAAACGGGCCTGTTTGCGCCCACGGGGACTGAAACAAAACATTTACCAAACATTTACAACAGTTGAACACTCACGCAAATTCGTAACACACCAGATTGTCTTTCCATGGCCGATGCCTTGCATGGTGCAAAATGCCATTAATGCAGTCTCGAACGCCTTTCATTACAGGATCTGTAATTGAAAAAAAGTGCCACAAGGCATACTTGTGGGGTGCACCAGCACTCATTACCCTATACTTCTCCCTGAGTGCCGGTGGCAGATCGTCCAGGATGATGTCGGGCACCGTATCGATGCAAGCGAATGTAGGTTGGGTTTTGGAAGCGGGTGTTCTTTTGTGAGCGGGTGTGCTTGTGGCGTCGGGGGAGGGTAGGTTGTCTGGAAGGAAGCTTTCCTCCTGTCTTGGTCACCGTGTTGTCTCCTGGCGTGGTCTTGACGGTATTGTCATGTTATCCTCCTCCTCAACGGCATACATGTACACAAAATCTTCTGGTGGAGGGGGTGCGCTTGGTGATGGAAGGTGGTCGATGCTCCCATCCATCACATCCATGCCACCCTCCTGCTCCGGCGTCGGGGATACAGGGGCATGAACACCAAGCAAATTATGTATCCCCGCTATGTCAGCCTCTATCTTCTCCATCCGTCGATCCATCCGTTGATCCATATTTAGCATCCCTTGTTCCATATTTAGCATGGTCTCCAGAAGCAGATCTATCTTTGCCAGCACAATAGAGTTCCCGGGGATATCCACACTTATGCCATTCAGCATCCGGTCTAACGAGCTGCTTCTTGTACATGGCGTTCTGTGGACATCTGTGTGGATGGGTGCTACGGAGGATGGAGAGAAGCGGCATCATTGTCGAAGAAGGGTGGAGGAGGTGACCTGTGGATATCTGGGAGAGGAGAAGCGGCAGCGTCGTCGAAGAGGGATGGTGAAAGTGACCTCTGGATTTCCGGGCGAGAAGCGGCAGAGTCGTCTAAGCGCAAAGGAGAAAGTGACCCATGGATTTCAGAGGCACCAGCGGCAGCGTCGTCGAAGAGCACTGGCGAAGACGGCCTGTGGGTTTCCAGGAGGGCGACGGCAGCGTCGAGGACGAGTAGTGGAGAAGACGGGATGAAGATTTCCGGGAGAGCGGCGGCAGAGTCGTCGAAGCATATGGAAGGAAGTGGTCTTCAGGTCCAATGGGTTGGCTGCCATTTGTTTTGCGTTGAGTGTACATCACCGTATTTCTTCTTGACATAATAAGGCTGACGTCTATTAAAACCATTAGCCTTTGGAGTCAGCAGAAGGTTTTCTTTATTGGCCTTAGCCTGTCGCTTTGGCCTTGGCATGGAAACGGCTGCTGCCTTTTGCTTTTTCTGCATGACAGGCACGGCAGAGGCGAGTTGGTTCCTGCGTCCGTAGAATCGGGGTTGATCCATGGAAGCAGATGGCACAATGCAGTATCTGGACAAGGGCAGGTTCAGATAAAAATCATCAAGTGGTGGGCTATGCAAAGTGTGTAACCTTTTATGCATGGCAACGAGGTACAGGTGTTAAAAGTGGGCGTACTCTAATGTGAGTCATTAACGTATAAATACACCATCCATTTTGTGGATTCACTGCACATTGAATACACATCGACTAAACATCGAATATACATTCTTGTATTTGTATTTCTTTCTACTCGCAGCAATGCCTGTTAAAAAGATTTCAAAGGAGCTCAGCATGCGAATTAAGGAGATGTACACGAGCAGACACCGAATAGCTGCTATCCAATGCTGGTTAGCTACTTCTGGCATCGTTGTGCCAGCAACCACCGTGAGCTATCATGCACACGGAAAAAGCAGAGAACGCAAAAGGACACCAACGGTAACTAACGCGTAAGTATATTTATATAACTAAATTTATTTATTTTTTTATAAAATATTGTACTGTAGATCTACTAGTGTACTGTAATAGTGTACTGTAGATCTACTGTATATAATTTTATAGTTAGTTCGGTATATTTATACAGTATAGCAACGGTATAGGTATACTTTTTATATTGCTGCATATTAATAGAACAATATATTGTGTACTGTAGATCTACTGTATCTCATTTTATAGTTAATTCGGTATATTTATATTACAACAGTATATATATTTTTTATATTGCTGCATATTTATAGAACAATATATTGTGTACTGTAGATCTACTGTATCTAATATTTTAGTTATTTCGGTTTATTTATATTACAACAGTATATATATTTTTTATATTGCAGCATATTTATAGAACAATATATTGTGTACTGTAGATCTAATGTATCTAATTTTATAGTTATTTCGGAATATTTATATTACAACAGTATATGTACAGTATATGTTTTATATTGCTGCATATTAATAGAACAATATATTGTGTACTGTAGATCTACTGTATCTAATTTTATAGTTATTTCGGTATATTTATATTACAACAGTATATATATTTTTTATATTGCTGCATATTTATAGAACAATATATTGTGTACTGTAGATCTACTGTATCTAATAGTTTAGTTATTTCGGTTTATTTATATTACATCAGTTTATATATTTTTTATATTGCAGCATATTTATAGAACAATATATTGTGTACTGTAGATCTAATGTATCTAATTTTATAGTTATTTCAGTATATTTATACAGTATAGCAACAGTATACTGCTGCAGCAGACTTTATTCTAATAAATCACCGGTTTGTCCCTGGCTTGTTCCTGGAATGCGACGCTGTTCACCTGGCGCATGCTGCGTTCACCTTGCGTTCCCAGCCACGGGTCATGCCCGGCTGATGCGTTTATTGATAATGGTTCGGATTTTAATAGGCTGCAATGCTTCGCGTGTCCGCCAGATGGCAGAAATTCATGAATTGTAATGCGCCGAATCAGTAATGTGTCGGCTTGCAGGTGTTTCGTTTAAAAAAGATACTGTACCACAGTGTGCCATTGTAACTTGACCTTGGCCTTGAGACTGAAGGAAGAGTTGCAAAAATGTATCAATTTAGGCTTTTCATATTAAAGAAAGACAAAGACCAGTTTCCATTACAGTATTCTCCAGAGACCCGCCCGCCATGAGTGTTCAAGTGCAGCCCGCTTTCCAAAAACCCGACAGAAGTTACGCGTATTTGATATGGGCTGCGATTAATGCAACAGATGATAAGATGGCAACAGTTGCTCAAATTTATCAGTATTTTATCGAAAACTATGACTTTTACAAATTTTCGCCAACTCCTCATACGTGGAAGCGTGCAGTAAGGAAAAGGTTATGTAGAGATCCCTGTTTTCATCGTATTGAGCCACAATTTGTTGGAGGGTATTGGTGTGTATCACCGGATTTTTCCCGTATCTATGATCATGAAGGCGGCAAAAGGTTAAGGGTCGTGTTAAAACAAACTAAGAAGCGACAGTCGCTGCCAAGCAATGCACCAGCACCAGCACCAGCACCGGCTTCCAATGACGGTCCCACCGTCAGTGACAACCCTGAGCCTGAGTCGGATTTTGCGTGCAGTTTTGATGAAGCTTGCATGTATCTAAGCGATTTCCAGCCTCACCAGCTGACTACAGGTGGACTAGTCCCGCTGCAAACTAACGACATGGATGATTAAGAAAGCTGGACTGGCAGTGGACCAGCGCCGGCACCAGCTGAATGGGAAATTCTATGGTGAGTACTGTATTGTTGCCGTATTATTTTGGTGGGGCTGGCTGGGTACTTCTTTAGGGGGCTGACCATTACTGTACATTAAAACTTTTCTTTTTGTTTTTCCTCAGAAAATAAAACGGCTAATGGGGGGATTTCGATGGATAATATTGTACTGTATGCTGATGTTTTCTGGCATACAGTATACTGTGTAATAAACCCGAAAAAATAAAACTATGCATTTATTCTACATGTTCAGTATCGTTTCATTATGTGTCTTCTACAGTATACTGTACAGTGGTATACAGTGCCTAACATCTATGGGCAAAAATAATTTTATTTCTAGGTGCCCTAGAACAGAAGTTCCCACGCCAATTGTCCGTGAACTTGACCGAGGCCGTAAGTTGTTCCCACGCCAATTGCGCGAATATAATGTAAAATAATCCATTCTGTGGGTCTGAGCGGGTTGAAATTCGCCTGGTCCTCATGCGGAAGGACCTTTGCCATAGTGGCCAAATATCAGCCTTCCATGACCCCCGGAACCGGAGATACCAAAATACAGTTTAAAAGCACATTATCAAAGTGGCTTTTTTTTCTGCCATGCAAGTCAATGGCAGAAACCTAAACTTTAACATTACCCTGACTCCGTTCTGTTGCCATGAGAGGGTCGCAATTTGCCATGCAATCCTGCCGCAACTAGGATTACATGGGGACCGAATCTGAGCCCTCTAGGTTGAACAGAACCGGAGTTGTGGGTTCCAGGTTTCTGCTCATTCTGACTTAGCCGTTTCAAAGCTTTCTCCGCCATTACGCTCAATGATAGGACCCTCCTCACCGGCGTGACCCTTTCTCGCCGCCATTACTGCTCGGACCCTGTTGGGGTCAAGTGAGGGGGTTCCTAACATCTATAGGCAAAATGAATTTTATTTCTAGGTGCCCTAGAACAGAAGTTCCCACGCCAATTGCCCTAGTTCCCACGCCAATTGCGCGCTCATTGCTCTTTTTTTACAATGTTGCCGATCTTGGGGCTTTGCGGTCAGGCAGTTAAAAAACAGTGCAGTAAGCATCGACATGTGTTACACTGTCAAAGGAGCAAATGGAAACAATGTGAGACAAATCAACATGTTCTTTTATTGGTGGAGTCAGTACAAAAACATTTATTTACAAACACTGTACAATGTTGAAACATTTAAAGTGCACAACAATTCAAACCATCAACAGGTGTATGGTTTACTGCTACAGTACAGGGCAACTTTGAAAACCGTGCCTGTTTGCGGCCCTCAGGGACTGGAGTCGTGCATGTCCTGTGTAAAAAAACTCACAATAATACATACTGCAGCCTTTATTAAATTCTTGTGGCAGATTGAAATCAGAGAAACATTTACAAAACATTTGTAAAACATGGAGATACATGAAAAATGGACGTTTATACTGTATGAATATTAATTTATAATATATAAACAGTATATATATACAGTATATAGAAAATCTACTGTTTGTTTTTGGTGCATGGGGCACAGGGAGTTAAAGTGACTTGCTTTTTATGTACTGTATTTGGGGGTTGTATTTGGGGGTTTATTCATCAAATTATTATGATGAACTGCCTTTTGAAATTACAGTGCTGTTAACTATTTCAGCCACACACCTCCAGAGTCATTCATTTTCTGCAGTTGCAGTACTTTTGTCATTGTGTTTGTAATCCCTCCCTAGCCAAACGTCAATCGGCTGAGTCACCCTATCCTACCAACCCCCTCTCTCCACTGGGTCGTTAATCTTCTGCATATTGCCATTGTGTTCTTAATCCGCCCATAGCCGAGCTACTAAGACTCAGTACGCCTGCGTCTAATCACACCATCCCTCTCCCCCAACCCTTAGAGGCCTGTTTTGTTAATGGTAACGCTTTGGAAAATCCCCTCTCGAATTTGAAATGTAAAATGATGTGCACAGGACTGTGAAAATTGAGAATAAACTGATATTTCATCAGGGTGTGAAAACATTTGTCAGTCAGTATGGTTTACAGTCACATGTTTTAAATACAATACAGTACATTCTATAATATCTTTTAAATAAAAATATATAAATATATAAATATAATGTAAAATAATCCATACTGTGGGTCTGAGCGGGTTGTAATTCGCCTGGTCCTCATGTGGAAGGACCCTTACCATAGCGCCAAAATATCAGCCTTCATCGACCCCCGGAACCGGAGATACCAGAAGACAGTTTAAAAGCACATTATCAAAGTGGCTTTTTTTCTGCAATGCAAGTCAATGGCAGAAACCTAAACTTTACCAATTCCCTGACTCCGTTCTGTTACACGAGAGGGTCGCAATTTGCCATGCAATCCTGCCGCAACTAGGACTACATGGTGACCGAATCTGAGCCCTCTAGGTTGAACAGAACCGGAGTTGTGGGTTCCAGGTTTCTGCTCATTCTGACTTAGCCATTTCAAAGCTTTCTCCGCCATTACGCTCAATGGTAGGACCCTCCTCGCCGGCGTGACCCTTTCTCGCCGCCATTACTGCTCGGACCCTGTTGGGGTGAAGTGAGGGGGTTCCTAACATCTAGGGGCAAAATGAATTTTATCTCTAGGTGCCCTAAAACAGAAGTGCCCTAGTTCCCACGCCAATTGCCCTAGTTCCCACGCCAATTGCGCGATCAGGCAGTAAAAATACAGTGCAGCAAGCCTCGACATTTGTTACTCTATATTTTGTTATACAGTACTATCAAAGGAGCAAATGGAAACAATGTACAGTAGAGTAAGACAAATCAACATGTTCTTTTATTGGTGCACTCAGTTCAAAAACATTTATTTACAAATACAATGTTGAAGCATTTTAAGTAACATCTCCTTTATTAAAGAAACACAGTACTGTATATAGTACAGTACAGTGGGATGGTGCGCAACACTGTCAGTCAGACCTGCACCAGTTCAGTCCTAGAGGGCAGTAAACAGGTCAGGTTTTCAGGGCAACCTTGAAAACCGTGCCTGTTTGCGGCCCTAAGGGACTGGAGTTGTGCATGTCCTGTGTAAAAAAACACACAACAACATCTCCTTTTTTAAGTACAGCGGGTACTGTAGGGCAAAACATGTACAGTACAATACAGTTCAGCACAACAGTATGGTCTCACTGAAAGTCCTCCACATTGTCCAGCCATGGCCGATTCCTTGCATGGCGCAAAACGCCATTAATGCAGTATCGAACGCCTTTCATTACAGGATCTTTAACTGCATAAAAGCGCCGCATTTCTTCCACAATGTTTTTCCTTAAATTGATAGGAAGCGCCTTTTTTACACGATTCCCATCGTAGTTCACTTTGGACACCCACTCGCAGTACAACGAGTAGGGAACATGGTGCTTAAAAATGATCAAGGCATACTTGTGGGGTACACCAGCACTCTTCACCCTATAATTCTCCCGGAGCTTTGGTGGCAGATCGCACAGGGTGATGTCGGGCACCGTTTCGATGCGAGAGGGTGTAGGTCTTTTGGGAACGGGTGTGCTTGAGGCGACGGGCGATGGTAGGTTGTCTGGGAGGAAGCTTTCCTCCGGTCGTGGTCGCCGTGTTGTCTCCTGGCGTGGTCTTGATGGGGTTGTCATGTCCTCCTCAACGGCATACATGTACACTACATCTTCTGGTGGAGGGGGTGAGCTTGGTGATGGAAGGGTCTCATTCATCACATCCATGTCACCCCCCTGCTCCGGCGTCGGAGAAACAGGGGCATTAGCACCGAGCAAATAATGTATGCCCGCTATGTAAGCCTCTATCTTCTCCATCCGTCGATCCATCCGTTGTCCCATTTGTAGCATCCGTTGCTCCACATTTAGCGTTGTCTCCAGAAGCAGATCTATCTTTGCTAGCACAATAGAATTCCCGGGGAGATCCACACTTATCCCATTTAGCATCCGGTCTAACGAGCTGCTTCTTGTGCATGGCGTCTGGATATCTGGGGGGATGGGTGCAACGGAGGATGAGATGGGGGCTCCATGGACAGAAGCGGCATCGATGGAGAGTGGAGGAGGTGACCTGTGGATACCCGGTAGAGGAGAAGCGGCAGCGTCATTGAAGAGGGATGGAGAAAGTGACCTTTGGATTTCCGGGCGAGAAGCAGAGTCGTCTAAGCGCAAAGGAGACAGTGACCCATGGATTTCAGAGGCGGCAGCGTCGTCAGATGGAACCGGAGAAGATGGGGGTGGAGAAGACGGGATGAAGATTTCCGGGACAGCTACAGCAGAGTCGTCGAAGCATATGGGAGGAAGTGGTCTGCGGATTCGATGGGTTGGCTGCCAATCGTTTTGTGTCGAGAGTACATCACCGTATATCTTCTTCACATAATGAGGCTGACGTCTAAGAAAACCCTTAACCTTTGGGGTCAGCAGAAGGTTTTCTTTATTGGCCTTAGCCTGTTGCTTTGCCCTTGGCGTGGAAACGGCAATCGCCTTTCGCTTTTTCAGCTTGACAGGCACGGCAGAGGTGAGTGGGTTCTTGCGTCCATAGAAACGGGGTTGCTCCATGGAAGCAGGTGGCACAATGCAGTATCTGGACAAGGGCAAGTTCAGATAAAGATCATCGAGTGGTGGGCTATGCAAAGTTTGTAACCTTTTATGCATGGCGACCAGGTACAGGTGTTGAAAGTGGGCGTACTCTAATGTGAGTCATTACCGTATAACTACACCATCCATTTTGTGTATTGACTGCACATAGAATACACATCGACTAAACATCGAATATACATTCTTGTGTTTGTATTTCTTTCTACTCGCAGCAATGCCTGTTAAAAAGATTTCAAAGGATCTCAGCATGCGAATGAAGGAGATGTACACGAGCGGACACCGAATTGCTGCTATACAGCGCTGGTTAGCTACTTCTGACCTCGTTGTGCCATTAACCACCGTGTGCTATCATGCATAAGGAAAAAACAGAGACCGCAAAAGGGCACCAAGGGTAACAAACGTGTAAGTATATTTATAAAACTTAATAAAAAAAAATATAGAAAACTGTACGTACTGTACTGTTCATACAGTACAGTACATCTACAGTACAGTTCTGTATCTACTGTAATACTGTTGTTATTTCTGTTGATTTATATTACAACATAGTTTGTCTATTTATATGTAAAGTACAGCAGTATACATTTTTTGTATATTTCTATTTATCTTACAATGGTATATACTGTATAGGATGTATATTTATATTTATATTACAACAGTATATTTATTTTGTATATTTATAGTACAACATTATATATATTTTGTCTATTTATATTTATAGTACAGCAGTATACATTTTTTATATATTTCTATTTATCTTACAACGGTATATATAGGATGTATATTTATATTTATATTACAACAGTATATTTATTTTGTATATTTATAGTACAACAGTATATATATTTTGTCTATTTATATTTATAGTACAGCAGTATACATGTTTTGTATATTTCTATTTATCTTACAACGGTATATATATAGGAAGTATATTTATATTTAAATTACAACAGTATATTTATTTTGTATATTTCTATTTATAGTACAACAGTATATATATTTTGTCTATTTATATTTATAGTATGGCAGTATGCATTTTTTGTATATTTCTATTTATCTTACAATGGTATATATAGGATATATATTTATATTTATATTACAACAGTATATTTATTTTGTATATTTATATTTATACTGCTGCGGCCGAGTTTATTCGAGCATTTGCCCGTTCTCGGCCGCAGCAGTTACCTGGCGCGCGCCGGAGGGTGCCGGGCGCGCGCCGAAGCAGCGGAGGAGAGGCCCGCCGATCGCGGCTTCCCCCTCTCCTCTCCGGGTCCGCCGGGTCCCCCGGAACCCCCTGCCACCATCCCCCACATCGCGGGACACCAGGGCTCCCTCGGGGAGCCCTGGATGCGCGTGCAGGGGGCGCAGGCACCCGATGACGCGTGACCGCGCATCGGTGACGCGCGGCACGCCGAGGGGATGCCACTTGCAAGCCGGGAAATCTCCTGGCTTGCGGAACTGGCCACACTTCAATAAAGTGTGTCGCCAGTGTAGTACAACAGTATACATATTTTGTCTATTTATATTTATAGTACAGCAGTATACATTTTTATATATTTCTATTTATCTTACAACGGTATATATAGGATGTATATTTATATTTATATTACAACAGTATATTTATTTTGTATATTTATATTTATAGTACAACAGTATATATATTTTGTCTATTTATATTTATAGTACAGCAGTATACATTTTTTGTATATTTCTATTTATCTTACAACGGTATATATAGGATGTATATTTATATTTATATTACAACAGTATATTTATTTTGTATATTTATATTTATAGTACAACAGTATATATATTTTGTCTATTTATATTTATAGTACAGCAGTATACATTTTTTGTATATTTATATTTACTGTATATTACAACATATTAATAAAATAATATATTTTCTTTACATTGGAGGGAGACAACTCTTCTGGTGGACAAAATAAGTGAGGAGAATAATGAGAGGAGTGCATTAAGGGTTAAAAACACTCTGCAGGAAAAGCACAATCTGACTGTATCCGAGAGCAGCATAAAGAAGATGAGACGCAGCATTGGATGGAAATATGGACGTGTGAGGTTAGTACTGGACAGTACAGGAGGTAAAAGTGTTGTTTAGCAAACTGTACTGCACTGTGCCGCTAAAATTTTTTATTCCTTGTCATTACAGAGCGTACCCCATGATACGGGATGCAAACAAAATAAAAAGAGGGCTCCAGGCCCAGGCATGGATCGACAGCGGGGAAACTTTCTAGGATTGCATCTTCACTGATGAGTCTACTGTGTCGCTGGAGAGATTTGCAAGATTTGCGTTCCACAAATAAGGCCGCATATCTTTGAAGCCGCGGCCAAAACACCCTGTGAAGCTGCATGTGTGTGGTGCCATCTCTAGGCGTGGACCTGTCATCTTTGAAGGTAAAATTTATCAAATATAATCTCGCCTAATGCACTGTACTTGACTAGTGTTGCCTTACCGTATGCACTGTACTGTACTATTGTGCAGTTTTTTGAGCACTTTTCTTTTCTTGCTATAGGAATCATGTATAAAGCTTTCTTCCAAGACAACATTGTGCCCGAGATAGTGCAATACATCACACGCAAGTTCCCGAATGGTCACCGCTTCTACCAGGACAACGATCCCAAGCACACCGCGTCAATGGCGCATATCCTTGAGCGCGGCATCAACTGGGTGAAAACGCCAGCGGAGTAAGTGCAGTAGACCGTGTCCAATTTTTGTTCCCCACTGCTTTTAGCTCTTAAACCAATTGTCCTTTCTTTCCAATGACAGATCGCCAGACTTCAATCCGATCGAAATGGTCTGGCATCAGCTCATGGATCATATCCGGAAAGTGGCGAAACCCGCCAAAAAAGACGAGTTGTTGAAAGGCATAATGAGTTTTTGGAACGATGTACTCACCGTGGAACGCTGCAATAAATATATAGACCATATTGCCACTGTGTTGCCCATTGTCATCGCGCTTAATGGGCAAGCATCAGGAAAGTAGTACTGTGCTGTAGTATTCTAAGTACAGTATGATACAGGTAAGTATGGCACAGGTTTTTTCTTTCGAGATAGTAAGAGTATACAGTACAGTAGTTAGTTTTTTCTTTACAGAGAGAGCAGCACCAGCCATCAGGTTACAGTACAGTACATAGAATTTAACAGTAGTCAGAGTATACAGTAGTTACAGTATACAGTAGACTAGTTTGACAGTACTACAGTAACTGCCTACTAACTGCTCCATTTTTTTCTTTCCAGAGAAAGCTGCACCAGCCACCTACAGTAGTTCTACACATCACACAATGCCATAATACAGTACAGTACGCACATACTGTACAAACTGTACTAATTTTTGGTTTTCTTGTCGTTTCAGGAAAAAGGGTGGCCTAGGGGGAGGTGGGGGTGTTGTGTACAGTCAAATCTGCTTGTACAGTCAAATGTACAGTATATAAACAGCAGTAATGATGTACACAAAACCTCTCCTCTTTCAATGAACTACTGTACTGCAGACAGAATGAGGAAAAGATAAAGACGGAAAAAATAATATTACTATACAGTATATAGTATATATATTATACAGTACATTACAGTACTGTATATACTGTAGTATTAAATAATATTCTTATAAATGTGCATTACTCATGTTTCCCCATGTTTTACAAATGTTTTCCAAATGATTATCCAATTTCAAGCTGCCAAAAGAACTTAATAAAGACTGCATTATGTATTATTCCTGATTATTTTTATATTTGTATTTTTTGGTTCCTGATAAAATAAAATAAATATTTATTCACTTTCCTGCGAATCATAATCATTGACAGCCACCCCTACAGTGCACCAATGAATAAGAATGTTTTGTAAATGTTTCTCCGATTTCAATCTGCCAGAAGATTTTAATAAAGGCTGCAGTACTGTATGTATTATTCATGATTATTTTTATCTTTGTATTTATTTTTCCGTGATGAAATATCAGTTTACTCTCAATTCTCACAGTGCTGTGCACATCAGTTTACATTTCAAATTCGAGAAGGGATTTTCCAAAGCGTTACCGTTAACAAAACAGGCCTCTAAGGGTTGGGGGAGGGGGATGGTGTGATTAGACGCAGGCGTACTGAGTCTTTGTAGCTCGGCTATGGGCGGATTAAGAACACAATGGCAATATGCAGAAGATTAACGACCCAGTGGAGAGAGGGGGTTGGTAGGATAAGGTGACTCAGCCGATTGACGCTTGGCTAGGGAGGGATTACAAACACAATGACAAAAGTACTGCAACTGCAGAAAATGAATGACTCTGGAGGTTTGTGGCTGAAATAGTTAACAGCACTGTAATTTCAAAAGGCAGTTCATCATAATAATTTGATGAATAAACCCCCAAATACAACCCCCAAATACAGTACATAAAAAGCAAGTCACTTTAACTCCCTGTGCCCCATGCACCAAAAACAAACAGTAGATTTTCTATATACTGTATATATATACTGTTTATATATTATAAATTAATATTCATACTGTACAGTATAAACGTCCATTTTTCATGTATCTCCATGTTTTACAAATGTTTTGTAAATGTTTCTCCGATTTCAATCTGCCACAAGAATTTAATAAAGGCTGCAGTATGTATTATTGTGAGTTTTTTTACACAGGACATGCACGACTCCAGTCCCTGAGGGCCGCAAACAGGCACGGTTTTCAAGGTTGCCCTGTACTGTAGCAGTAAACCATACACCTGTTGATGGTTTGAATTGCTGTGCACTTTAAATGTTTCAACATTGTACAGTGTTTGTAAATAAATGTTTTTGTACTGACTCCACCAATAAAAGAACATGTTGATATGTCTCATATTGTTTCCATTTGCTCCTTTGACAGTGTAACACATGTCGATGCTTACTGCACTGTTTTTTTACTGCCTGACCCCAAAGCCGTAAGATTGGCAACATTGTAAAAAAAGAGCAATGAGCGCGCAATTGGCATGGGAACTAGGGCAATTGGCGTGGGAACTTCTGTTCTAGGGCACCTAGAAATAAAATTCATTTTGCCCCTAGATGTTAGGAACCCCCTCACTTCACCCCAACAGGGTCCAAGCAGTAATGGCGGTGAGAAAGGGTCACGCCGGCGAGGAGGGTCCTACCATTGAGCGTAATGGCGGAGAAAGCTTTGAAACGGCTAAGTCAGAATGAGCAGAAACCTGGAACCCACAACTCCGGTTCTGTTCAACCTAGAGGGCTCAGATTCGGTCACCATGTAGTCCTAGTTGCGGCAGGATTGCATGGCAAATTGCGACCCTCTCGTGGCAACAGAACGGAGTCAGGGTAATGGTAAAATTTAGGTTTCTGCCATTGACTTGCCTGGCAGAAAAAAAAGCCACTTTGATAATGTGCTTTTAAACTGTCTTTTGGTATCTCCAGTTCCGGGGGTCGTGGAAGGCTGATATTTTGCCACTATGGCAAGGGTCCTTCCGCATGAGGACCAGGCGAATTTCAACCCGCTCAGACCCACAGAACGGATTATTTTAAATTATATTCGCGCAATTGGCGTGGGAACTACTTAGGGCCTCGGTCAAGTTCACGGACAATTGGCGTGGGAACTTCTGTTCTAGGGCACCTAGAAATAAAATTCATTTTGCCCCCAGATGTTAGGAACCCCCTCACTTTACCCCAACAGGGTCCGAGCATGTACAGTACTGTACTTTAAAATAAAATAAATATACAATTTTCTATTACTGCGCGCGCACGCACGCACAGACTGTGTACTGACGTAGGTTGAACCGCGAAGGTATTAGACTTCAAAGACAACAGCGCGCAAACGCCCCCATGAGTTTTTACACGGCATTGCAGAATTGCAGACAGCGGGAATAAAATGCTTAAATCACGGGCGCGAAAATAGCGCAATACACTCCGGCCGAAAACGATACAAAACCGCACATAACCGGGATAATCTTAAATTTGCGGAGCTAGCCGAGTTAGAATAAAGGCTGTCGCAACTGTATATATTTTTTATATTGCTGCATATTTATAGAACAATATCTCATTGTATACTATTTGTACACCAAATGATGTCCTGTGCTTGTGGCCTACTGCACTGTAGCTTACCGGTTTGTTTTTCTGTACATTGTAGGGAGACCACTCCTCTGGTTGACAAAATAAGTGACGAGAATGATGAGAAGAGTGCATTAAGGGTCAAATACACTCTGCAGGAAAATCACAATCTGACTGTATCCGAGACCAGCATAAAGAAGATGAGACACAGAATTGGATGGAAATATGGACGTGTGAGGTTAGTACTGGACAGCACAGGAGGTAAAAGTGTTGTTTAACAGTGGAGAAACTTTCCATGATTGCATCTTCACTGACGAGTCTACTGTATCGCTGGAGAGATTTGCCACCTTTACATTCCACAAAAAAGGTCGCATATCTATGAAGCCGTGGCCAAAACACTCAGTGCAGATGCATGTGTGGGGTGTCAACTCTAGGCGTGGACCAGGATGCATTGTCATCTTTGAAGGTAATATATATAAAATATAATGTAGCCTTATGCACTGTACTGTACTACTGTAGCCTTATGCACTGTACTGTACTAGTTTGCAGTTTTTTGAGCACTTTTCTTTTCTTGTTATAGGAATCATGAATAAAGCTTTCTTCCAAGACAAAATTGTGCCTGAGATTGTGGAATACATCGCACGCGAGTTCCCGGATGGTCATCGTTTCTATCAGGACAACGATCCGAAGCACACCGCGTCAGCAGCGCATATCCTTGAGCGCGGTATCAACTGGGTGAAGAAGCCAGCGGAGTAAGTGCAGTAACCGTGTCTCATTTTTTCCCCACTGTTTTTACTGTGTACTGTATCTCTTAAACTAATTGTCCTTTTTTTCCAATGACAGATCGCCAGACTTCAATCCGATCAAAATGGTCTGGCATCAGCTGAAGGACCATATCCGGAAAGTGGTGAAACCTTCAAAAAAGGATGAGTTGGCGAAAAGCATACTGAGTTTTTGGAACGATATACTCACCGTGGAACGCTGCAATAAATATATTGACCATATTACGACTGTGTTGCCCATTGTGATCGCGCGTAATGGGCAAGCATCAGGACTAGTCACTTGACTAGTGTTGCCTTATCGTATGCACTGTACTGTACTATTGTGCAGTTTTTTGAGCACTTTTCTTTTCTTGCTATAGGAATCATGTATAAAGCTTTCTTCCAAGACAACATTGTGCCCGAGATAGTGCAATACATCACACGCGAGTTCACCAATGGTCACCGCTTCTACCAGGACAACGATCCCAAGCACACCGCGTCAATGGCGCATATCCTTGAGCGCGGCATCAACTGGGTGAAAACGCCAGCGGAGTAAGTGCAGTAGACCGTGTCCCATTTTTGTTCCCCACTGCTTTTAGCTCTTAAACCAATTGTCCTTTCTTTCCAATGACAGATCGCCAGACTTCAATCCGATCGAAATGGTCTGGCATCAGCTCATGGATCATATCCGGAAAGTGGCGAAACCCGCCAAAAAAGACGAGTTGTTGAAAGGCATAATGAGTTTTTGGAACGATATACTCACCGTGGAACGCTGCAATAAATATATTGACCATATTGCGACTGTGTTGCCCATTGTGATCGCGCGTAATGGGCAAGCATCAGGAAGGTAGTATGGTATAGTACTGTACTGTAGTATTGTAAGTACCGTATGATACAGGTAAGTATGGCACAGATTTTATCTTTCCTTGTAGTCAGAGTATACAGTAGTTCCAGTATAGATTAGTTTGACAGTACTAACTGCATACACAATGCCATAATACCATAATACAGTGTGCACCTACAGTACAGTAACTGCTCAATTTTTTTCTTTCCAGAGAGAGCAGCACCAGCCATCTGGTTACATAGTATTTAACAGTAGTCAGAGTATAAAGTAGTTCCAGTATAGACTAGTTTGATAGTACTAACTGCCTACTGTAGTCCAATGTGGAGTAGCTATACAGTACACAATGCCATAATACAGTATGCACCGAACTGCTCAATTTTTTTCTTTCCAGAGAGAGCAGCACCAGCCATCTGGTTGCAAAGTATTTAACAGTAGTCACAGTATACAGTAGTTCCAGTTTAGACAAGTTTAACAGTACTACACATCACACAATGCCATAATACAGTACGCACATAACTGCACTAATTTTTTATTTTCTTGTCTTTTCAGGAAAAAAGGATGGACTGGGGGAGAGGGGGGTTGGTGTGTACAGTCTGAACTGTTTGTACAGTCAAGTGTACAGTATATAAACAGCAGTAATGATGTACACAAAACATCTCCTCTCTCAATGAACTACTGTACTGTACACAGAATGAGGAAGGAGATAAAGACAGAAGAAATTATATTAATATATATATATATATTATAAATTATATATTACTAAATGATATTATTATCAATGTGCATTATTCATGTTTATCCACTGGCCCTCAATTTCAATCTGCCAGAAGAACTTAATAAAGACTGCATTACGTATTATTCATGATTATTTTTATATTTGTATTTTTTGGTTCCTGATAAAATAAAATAAATATTTATTTACATTCCTGCTAATCATAATCATTGACAACAACCCCCCCACACCCACAGTACACCAAAGAAAAAGAATGAATGACAAAAAAACATGAATCAGTTAATGGTTTTTTTAACTCTCAATTCTCACAATGTGTGCAAATTAGATTTACATATCGAATTCGAGAAGGGATTTTTCCAAAGCGTTACCGCAAACAAAGCCTCAAAGGGTTGGAGGGGGGGGGTTGGGTGAGTCATGCGCAGTAATCAGCTAACTCCCATCTCAAAGAGGATTACACGCAGGCGCAGTGAGGTGACTGACGCTCAGCTTGGGACGGATTAAAAACACAATGACTATATTCAGAAAATTAATGACTCTGTGGAGGTGTCTGTCGATAAGAGTTTCAAAACCTTGAGCGAGCCTTGTGTGTGTGTGTGAGGGAGGGGGCTGCATGAAGGATTAGCTGTGCAGCAGTTCAAAGAAATGACATAATTTCAAAAGGCAGTTCACCATAATAATTTGATCCCTCCACCCCCAAATACAGTACGTAAAAAGCACACAAATCAAGCATGTGCAGTCAAACACACAGGGTTGCAGTCAAAAGCTACAGCACAGATTGAATATCGTAATATCAAGATGGTTTTTGCAGGCTTGTGGAGAAAATAAAAATGAAAAAATTAGAATATTTTTTTTTATTTTTTTGGCCCCTCACTCAGCAAGCAGTGGTGGGTGAAGTTACAGGCTAATGGGCAGTAATCAACTAGCTCCCATCCCAAAGAGGATTACACGCAGGCACAGTGAGGTGACGCTCGGCTATGGATGGATTAAGAACACAATGGCAACCTTCAGAAAATGAATGACTCTGTGGAGGTGTCTGTCGATAAGAGTTTCAAAACCTTGAGTGAGCCTTGTGTGTGTGCGTGGGGGAGGGAGCTACAGGGTACAGCATGAAGTTCAAAGATAATGACATACTTCAATTTCAAAAGGCAGTTCATCATAATACTGTAATATGATCCCTACACCCCCAAATACAGTACATACAGTACAGTAAAAAGCACACAAATCAACCATGTGCAGTCAAATGCACAGGGTCGCAGTGAAAAGCTACAGCACAGATTAAATATCGTAATACAGTATCAAGATGGTTTTGGCAGGCTTGTGGAGAAAATAAAAAAAAGAAATTAGAATTTTTTTTATTTTTTTTTGGTCACTCACTCAAGCAAGCAGTGGTGAGTGAAGTTACAGGCGCATGCGCAGTAATCACCTGCTGTCAAGCAGGAATGTGATTGAAACCAGAAAGACACACGTTCAAAGGAATGGTGTGGGAGAGATGTACTGCATTGTAGAGAAGATAAAAAGTTGAAATACCCTGCAGCGCAGTTAATTATCCTGAGCGAGGGGAGAGCGCTGTATATGCCGAAATGTGACACTGTTACAAAATGCTAATATCACGAGCGCTAAAATAACACAATTGACTCCGGACCAAAAAAAAACGCATCTGACCGGGATTATCAGAGAGCCGCGGATTTAGCCGATTTAGACTCAGGGCGGCCGCCAATGTAGACTGGGAAAAAGATATTGGGAGACCACTAGAGAGGGAAGAGTGGCTGGAGAGATACGAGAGATCAGTAACAGCATCTAGTTGCTCAGCAGTCTGGGAAATCAACCTTAAGATATTATATAGATGGTATTGCACCCCAGCTAGATTCCACAAATTTTTCCTGGCCACCTCCCCTTTGTGTTGGCAGAAGTGTGGCCAAATTGACTCATTTAAACACATTTGGTGGACCTGCCCTAAAATAGCACTACTCCAGAGAATTTTTTTAAAGCTAATCAAGAGAATTACGGAACTGGATTGCTCTTGGAATATGGAGACAGTACTAATTTTAAACCCCATCGAGGACTTAGAGAGTAATACAGACAAACTTTTGATACATAGCCTTTCCTCAGCCAAAGCAGTAATAGCTAGAAATTAGAAACAGGTTGACCCACCAACAATGGCTGCAGTAAAAAAAATACATTAAGAATTACATTATGGTAATGTAAAAACTTACCAGTTTAATTCAGACTAGATATGAAGGTTATCTGAAGATATGGGTGCCATGAATGATATATTGGGAAGCAAATGTTTAATGAATCTCTATTTGTTTTCTTTTAAACACAATACTATGTGACTGTAATGTGAATCATGCCAAAAAGCAAATGTAAGTGTAACAAATAAATGGATGTACTGAAAATAAAGAAAAAATGGAAATGTATGCCCTCCCACCCCTCCCCAAACTATTTTTTTTGTACCCTCCCCTCCACCCCATATTTTTTATTTTTTTTCTTTCTTTTTTTAATTCGGATATTAAAAGTTTGAAACATTTCCCATACCAGTCTCTGCTACTGGCTCCTTCTGAGCAGACTGCAAATATCTTAAAAAGAATATTTCTGTTTGAAAAGGAATTAATGTTTTCCCTGAAAGGATTCTTAAAGGTTGTGATATTCACAGCCTGATAAAGCAGCACCTTTTTTTTTTTCAACTGCCATGTTCCCATTCCGAAATATTTTTGCTTGTTTGGCCTTCATTTTGTTTCAATAGTGTCTGGTAAAATTGGGCAATCGTCCCCCTGTTACAGTATATTGTCCCCTTTGGAACAGACTTTCAAAATTGGTGAGTGGTCTGTTCCAAGCGTCTCCTGGCTGTATCGAGGAGACAAAGTGGGCCAGCTGCATATATTGGAATATTTGTGCGCTTGGAATATTGTATTCCTCTCTTATCCCCATAAATGATTTAACCTTGCCTCCTCTTTGCATGTCTCCGAACTTAGATAGCCCTTTCTCATCCCATTGTTTAAAGATGTTCGAGTTATGTGCTGGAGTGAATTCAGGTGTGATCTGATTGGTGTTAGGGGCGATGGGATGGAAGAGATCTGCTTGTGTTTGCAGTTTTTATCCCAGATATTTAAGGAGTGTAGTAAGACTGGATGATTTCTATAGCTTAACTGCCTATTTGCCTTTTTTAACCATAGGAGAGACGCTAGCTCCTCGTACCCAGCTTCCGACCTCTCAATGTCCACCCACGGTGTCTTTCCTGGGGCTGCGGACCAATAAATTAGTGGGCTTAGTCTGGCTGCTTCATAATATTTAGCTAAGTCTGGTTGACCCATGCCTCCCCGTGTCAGAGGGAGGACCATCAGTTTCTTCTTTATTCTGGGTTTTCTGCCATTCCAGATAAATTTAGTTATTTCTTTTTCCAGGTCCCTAATTACATAGATTGGGATGGTTACTGGGAGCATTTGGAATAGATAGAGTATTCTGGGTAACAAGTTAATTTTTACTGATATAATCTTGCCCGACCAGGTTATCTGGTATCTTGACCAGGCCTCTATGTCTTTTTTCAAGCTTTTAATAAGGTTCGGGTAGTTTGCTCTATAGATGTCATCATATAGGCTTGTAATGTACACTCCCAAATATCTCATTTTGTCTGGCATCCATTTTATTGGGAATTTTTTCTTTAGTGCGTTTTCTATTTCCTTAGGTATGTGTTGGCCTATAGCCTCTGATTTAGTGTGGTTCACTTTGAAGTTCGATAGTTTGCCAAATTCATCTAATGTGTCAAATAGATTGTTTAATGAGATTTCTGAGTTAGTCAGGGAGAGTAGTGTATCGTCCGCAAATAAAGACACTTTGTATATATTGTTTCCTATAGGTACTCCCTCTATCCCCTGATTCTCTCTTATCCTTGAGGCTAGTACTTCTATGCACAAGGCAAACAGCATAGGGGAGAGTGGGCATCCCTGTCTGGTTCCGTTAGAGACTTTAAATGGTGCTGAAGTGTAGCCTGAGGTGCGCACTGTTGCTATTGGGTTAGAAAATAGTGCTTTAATGCCCATAATGAAGTTTTCATGTAGGCCAATCTCTCTGAATACTTGGAACATAAAGGACCAGTCCACTCGGTCGAAAGCCTTCTCAGTATCTAACCCCAGGTCCAGTGTGGGGCGTTGGTTCGTGTTACTGTTGTGAATAATATTAATATTAATTATTCTCCGAATGTTATCGGAAGCTTGTCGTTCTGGGGTAAACCCCACCTGGTCCGGGTGGACCAAGGTATTTGATACTCTGTTCAATCTAGTTGCTAAGATTTTGGCGAATAGTTTTATGTCTGTGTTGATCAGAGAGATGGGCCTATAGCTAGAGCATAGCGCAGGGTCTTTCCCTTCTTTAAGTATGACGATGATTGAGGTTTCCAGGGATTCTTTCGGTGGGGCTTCACCATCCAGAATCTTGTTGAACCATCGGACTAGGTATGGTTTCAGTGTATTTTCACATTTCTTATAATAGAAGTTAGTGAACCCGTCTGGGCCCAGGGCCTTAGAATGCTTAAGAGATTTAATAGCTGTTGATACCTCCTCAAAAGTTATTGGGGCTCCTAGTTGGGTAGATTCTGATTCATCCAATTTGGTTCATTTTGATCCTTTTATGTATTCATCTAGTTTTGTTTCTAACTCCCTGTTGTCTCCGTCGGGGTTTGTCAAGTTATATAAGTCACTGTAATAATGAACAAACTCTTTGTTGATTTCGTCTGGGCTATAAATTAAGTTGTTTTGGTTGGTTTCAATGCTATATATATTAAGGCTCGCTGTTTTATTTCGGAGTTTGGCCGCCAGTTGTCTGTCTGCTTTATTGGCTTTTTCATAAAAGGTCTGATTCGTCCACCTCATTGCTTTCTCAGTGTCTTCTATCAGTATGCTTTTAAGTTCTGATCTATCTTTATCAATCATAGCTCTAACGGTAGAAAGAGAAGGATATTCAGCGCTCGTGCTGTAGATGATAGATATGGAAAATCCCTTTGCTTCACGTGCATGGAGCATCTCCCCAAAAGCTCCCACCTGAAGGTGATCCCCCCTATAAAAAGGGGGAGGACACCCTGAGAAACAAAGTAAGAAAAATGCACAGATGCGCACCAGGGATTAAGTAATTGTTATTTATTAATAAAAATACACAAATAATACTGAGAGGATCCAACCCCACCTAAGCTAAAATTGTTATACAGCTCAGATTCAGTGACCATAAATATGACCTTTGAGATATCTAAACCCTAAACAGTATAACACATGGAACACAATAAAAACAAATATAATCAGTAAAAGAAAAAAGAAAACAATCCAAACGATTTAAGGTGAAACCACCATAGAGGACTATCAAAACACTGACAAGGGGAGACGGACACTCACACTGAGGCAGAAATGCGGGTCCACGTTGACCATATAGGGATGCAGATCACGGCACCGTAGAGCTGGAAAACGCCGCTTGTGCCTCAAGTATACAGAGATTCCACATCCAGGCTGATGAGTAACGTGTCCTCCTCGATTGATACCTCCTTCAATTTGTTAAGAGCGTCCTTTGTGTCCCTCAAATAAGAGGGTAATGTAACTACAAAGGGGCGAAGCACCTTGTCGACATAGATACTGCTTAGTTCGGTTATATTCGAGATCCCTGACACGATGGGGCGCCCTGGTGATGCATCCAGGCTTTTATGCACCTTAGGGAGGGAGTAGAAAGTGGCCATCCTAGGGTTCTTATTAAGGAGTGCCATACTTTCTTTAAGGGAAAGGGCCGTAGTCTGGATGCCCACGTCTAAAATGAGTTTAAGGTCTTGTAAAAACGTGTTTGTTGGATCAGTTCTCAGAATCGTGTAACAGTCGCGGTCAGATAACAGGCGCAAGTTCTCTTTAGCATAGTCTGTAGTGTTAACTACCACGATGTTACCCCCTTTGTCTGAGGGTTTGATCGTGATAGTCGAGTTTAGCTTTAACTCTAACAAGGATTGTCTCTCCAAATGGGTCAGATTAGTGTGGGAGGGTCTGGGCTTAAGGTGTTCAATATCTGCAGTAACTAGACCGATAAAGGTTGCAACATTGTGACAGGTCTCAAGTGCCGGTGTGAACCTTGATTTAGGTTTCATGGTGGTGAATGGGCCTTCGCCCAGTATCCTAAGAGATTCCTCTTCCAATGCTGCTAGGTTGTTAATATCGTCTAGATATTGGTCATCGAAGTCTTCTTGACCTATTGCCCTAAGTTGGTTCTGCGCCCTTCTTTTAAAGAACTTGTGCAGTAATAATTTGCGACCGAATAAATACGTGTCCTTGATCCAGTCAAATCTGGAAAAGTCCTCAGTGGGGGAAAATGACAGTCCAGTCCAGTGTAGGACAGCCATCTGACCCCCACTCAGGACCACATCAGACAGATTGATCACCTGGCTAAATTCATCAGTGATGTTTATTGGCGACGGCGACATGATCGTCGCTTTGTTCCCCCCCTGTACCCCCAGGTGTCTCTGTCTCGCAACCCACCCCATCTGACCTCTTCGGGTCTTGCTCATTGTGGGGGTGGCTGGTAACGGGGGTCTTGGTCTAAAAAACCAACCCTAGAGGTATCAACTGGTCCCTGTTCTCTCCTTTCCCCACCGTCACTCTCCTCATTGGAAGTGTCCCAGTCAGTCGAAGACTCGGGTGACGGAAGCGGACTTTTTTGTTGTTATCCTTCTTTTGTTTATAAATTTTGCCTTCCTTAAAGTCCTTTGTGTCGCGAATATATTTACGCTGCTTCCTTTCTTTTAATTCGCGCGTAAATCTACCTATGGTCTCTTCAAGTTTATTCTCTAAGCTGATAAACTCAGAGTTACCTCGCCATTTCTCTGCATCATTGCGTTGCTCTGCTAGTTCTGTATTCACAGTTGATAGTGTACCATTGTCTGTTTCGACTAATAATTTCATTAAAGAGGCGGAACAGATGCCTAAAATGTTATTCCATTTAACGAGGAACTCAGGGTCAGAGTGCGGGGTTGAGGGAGGCAGATCCACTCTTAAGCCCCTATGGATGAGTTCATGGATATATACTTTTCTAAGCTCGCTACCTCCCACCATAGTTTAGCTCGCCGTTTGTATATTTTCTCCAGACCTAAAAAGTAGGTATTAATGCTGGTGACCCCAGTATCAGATAGATCCCCATCTAGTGAGAAGACATTATCCGCCTCTGTTCTCCATGCAGCAAAATCAGGAAATTGCGACAGAAAGCCAGCCATAATAGTATACTAAAAGTGGTATATAAGTGGTTATACATGAATATGTGCTGCCATCTACTGTATGTACAGTCGTGATACCACACTCATGTATGATGGCCATACACTCTGGGGACATATTATTTTCCCTGTCATAGCAGGTACTCTACCATCTTAATCTACATTCCGCGTATATCCCCCCCCCTTTTTTTCATCATGGGCCACTGATTTGTAAGGGGTAGTGTAACCACCTATCCACCATTCCTTACTATTAATCTTGCGCATCCAACTGCTGCGCCTGTCTGTATCTGCATCTATATCTAGCCATTAGGTGCCACTTTCGTGACTATAACTGTCAAAACCCATTTGTTGTAACAGTTGTTTATTTATGTGCGAGTCAGGTTTCTTCCGACACCACTCACATGCCGCAGCTTAGACACTGCAGCAGAGAACCCAGCAAGCAACCCAGGGTAGACACTCCCCCTTAGGTTGCTATGGCAGCCAAGAGCTATTTAAAGTGCACGTCTACTGCGTGCCTGTACCTTTGAGAAAGCGCGATCATGCGCGAAACGTGCGTCAGGTGACCGGAACGTAGTGACGTCATCAAACTGAATGGATGCCTCCTAGAAGCGGGATGGTATCTCCGCGGCTACAGCTGCTGACTCTGCACGCCGATATCCTCCATCTCGGCACCCTGCCTCCCCCCCCCCTAAACTTTGGGATCGAGAGACGCAGTAATGGACACACACAGTTCCCCCCAAGCTAAGTAGAATATTTGATTAGCCAGTCAGATGTAATTGTTCGAGGTAACTGTACCTCGTTGCTGTACATATTATAGCATTTTTTCCTGACAGGCGATTTTCTAAGGGGCCCATGCCGCCAGCCCAATTAGGGGCAATATATATACTTATGGCGACATCACACTGTGGAATACTTAGTGTGGATAACATCTCATGTACTGATTTCCAACTATGATTAGTGCGTTGATTAACACTAGAGTCTGTGGTTTCTAATCTGGGAGACTCCATTCAGTGACCTCTGTGCTAATTGTCTGATATATTTCGGAGGCTATAACTGGATACGGTCACAGAACCGTGCCTCAGGGCATTAGCAGAGCACACTTTGTGCTTGCCCTTCGCAGAGCTCAACATTATTAAGCCACGTAGTTACTGGCTTTGTATGTGGTTTTTGTATTCACTTTATGTTGTATGTATTTTTTTCACATTTTTGTTGACTTCACCCTGTTCTGGAGCTGACATACATCTACACTTCTTGTGGTCTATGTATATTCTTTTGGGTGTATATTTCATGACCTAATTGACTGTCAATCAACCGCCCCTTCAGATCTAGTATCAACAACCTATGTACATTTAGGTTTGTTGGTTTTTTTGATAAAAGGATTTCTGTAGACAGGACAGGTTTCCGAGTCTGAAGTGATGTATTGGTGATTTTTTGCAGTCCTTGAGCCCACATCAAGGTGGTGTATTGTCATTTTCACTATCTTCCGTATATTTATTTTGGAAGATTCTTTTGGTCTGTCAGTAGGGATTGGTCTTGGACTATTTTTACCATCCCCCTCTATACAAACATGGTTTTACTATATACTTGTGATTAAAAGGTTTTTAATTGTATCAACCATATCACTCTGATTTACCTTTCTGAGTGCATTCAAGGAGGAACTTTTTTGTCTGTTTATGTTGTCACTATACAGTAGTATCTATCCTCTATTACACCAGTTTGTGGTTTTACTTCATTTACATACTATCCATATTTTTGCTGATGCGGGAGCCTCCCTTTCCCCTTCCCCTTCCCTTCTTTCCCATTCCTTGATTTGTGGGGTTGGATCCTCTCAGTATTATTTGTGTATTTTTATTAGTAAATAACAATTGCTTAATCCCTGGTGCGCATCTGTGCATAGCTCTAACGGTATCTGTTGGGTTTTGTTGATAAGTCTCTTCATTTTTTCTAATGCTATTATTGAGGCTGTTTATCCTCTTATTTTTCTCCCTTTTCCTATAAGAGGCAATGCTGATTATTTTACCCGTAAGAGTGGCTTTGTGCGCTGCCCATAGTGTGCAGTCGCTGACTTGGCCGTTATCGTTTAGTGAGAAATAATCCCGTATGGCTGTTTCTATGGCTTTTTTGGTTTTCGGTATCCTGAGTAGAAGGGCATTCATACGCCAGAGTGTGCCTGTCGGCCTCTGGTGTATGTCTCTTATGGTTAATGATACCGGGGCGTGGTCTGACCATGTTATATTGTCTATTTCTGCTTTTGTTATCCGGCCAGCCAGTTCTCTAGATATAAAGATAAAGTCGATGCGAGTGTATTGCCTATGTGGGGCCGACTAGAAGGTAAATCCTTTGGTTATGGGGTTCATTAGTTTCCAAGAGTCGACCAACCTGCTCGTTCTTATACTTTGTTTTAGGGCGATTGAGCTCTTCAATCTCGAGTGGTGCTCTTTACTCGTGAGTCTCGCCTTGTCTTTAGTGCAGTCTATAACTGTGTTAAGATCACCTCCAATTATTAAGTAACCCTTCTTGTTTTGGTTTATCACATCGAAGGCCTCATTGATGTAGCTTTCCTGGTCAGTATTAGGGGCATATAGACATACTAGTGTTAGTTCAGCTGTGCCTAGTTTGCCTGATACAATTAGCATTCGGCCAATCTTATCTCTTTTTATTTTTTTCTACTTCAAAGGGGACGCTGGTTCTAATCAAGATGGCTACTCCTGCTTTTTTGTCTATCGCTGGTGAGTGGAAGATTCTGTCTCTTAACATGACCGTGTCTTCTCTATTAAGATGTGTTTCTTGGATCATGTGTATGTCGCTTTGCCTAGCTTTGAGATCCCTGAACAGTAGTCTCCTTTTCATGGGAGAATTCAGACCCTTTACATTCTGGGTAGTTACCTTTAGTAATTTAGCCATATTCTTGTTTAAGATACCTTGTGTAGGTAATCGCTATGGTCATCTTTTTATTATTGGGTGTCTTGTGGAGATTTTCCGGTTTTCTAGATCTTATCTTAGCTTGTTTTTCAATTGTGTCTTTTTGGATGTGTACAAGTGTATTCCGGTTAGGGTGGATGGGGGAGGTGGGTGTGGGGAAGAACAAAATTAACCTTGGGGGGTTTTAACATGGTATGGGGTAGGGCCCTCTGGTGCTTTGGGCCTTTGACTCTGCGTTTGGGGTGTTTGGGACATGCAGAGTCAAGAAAAAATGAAGGGTGTGTGTGGGGTGCAATGTGGTACTTGCAGTCTGAAAGGTTGTGAATGTATACAGTCAGCATCTCTGCTTGGACCCGCATCGGTGGTCCGGTTTGGTGGGTAACCTTCTTTTCTAGTAAAGCTGACTGGGACTAGAACACATATATAGGGAGATAAAACACAACAGTCAAACTTTTGAAACCAACATAACATACAGTGGAACACGGTTACATTGTTAGCTAAGCTAAGCAAAGTCTTTTGAGGAATAATAATAGCTTATTCCTTCTACTATCAATTGTTTAGTTATTCTGCTCTCTTTTTCCCTTCCTCGTGCCCCCAGTTGTTCGCTACCTTCTATTTTGATCGGCATAAAAGGTCAAGGCTGGGGGCACCAAATGAGGTGGGTTTGTCTCTCCTATGCTCTCTGAGCTTTGCCAAGTTCAAATGATCAAACCTCAATGTTTTGGGCATGGTAGATTATCTTGGGTTCGTTGGCACTCTGGACCACCTTTCTCGTCTCGGTTGCAGATGTGTCCTCGCTTTGTCTCTCTTCAATTCCTCTGGAATCTCTAAGTCCAACGCAGAGATGAATTCCGGTCCTTCCTCTGGGGTTCTTAAGGTGGCTTGTTTTCCCTTGTGTGAAGCTTGAAGGCGGAAGGGGAAGCCCCACCTGAATCTGACGACCTTGCTTCTCAGGTAGCCTGTAATTACCTTGAGTTCGCGTCTTTTAGCAATTGTTGTTGGCGCGAGGTCCGAGAAGATCTGTAGGTCTGCATCTTCAAAAGGAATCTTGTCGAGGTTTCTGACTTTGTTGAATATTTCCTCTTTGGTGGTGTAATAGTGGAGCCTTGTAATTATATCTCTGGGCCCTCTGTTTCTCTGGAATAGCCTGTTGAGGTAGGGCTTGATTTCTTCATTGAGGACTGACTCTGGGATGTTTCGGATTCTGAGATTGTTCCTACGTGATCTATTCTCTGCCTCTCCTTGGGCATCCTGAAGTCAGGCAATCTGTTCTTTTATTTGGGATATTTCCCTGTCAGTTTCCACTTGCTTTTCGGTGACCGCTTCCATGGCTACCTCCAGCCCTGTTGTCCGTTCTTCTACCTCCACGACCTTAGTGTGGAGGCTCTGCATTGCGCTTTGCAGCTCTTCGTGGAATGTCTGCTTTATTTCTTTAACCCAGGCTTTTAGCTCGTTTCTGATATCTGGGTTTTGATCTGCGTCCGAGCCTGAGTCAGTTTCCTCTTGGTCTTGGGCTTGTGCTGTTTTTCCCTTGCCTGTTAGTGAAGGCGTTGCACTTCTTTTCGTGAAGAACGTGGAGGCTTCCGGTTTCTCTGACTTTCTGGGGGGAGCCATGTCGCCGGCACGCAACTGGAGGGTGTGCGAGTAAGTCAGTCCTCAATCTTTCTTTTTATGCTTTGTTTGGCTGCATTAGATTATAGAGACTCAGAGTAAATCTTGTTCTTTTTCTGGACTTATCTCAGTACCACAATTGCATCCCCTCAGTTGGACATTTTGCTAGTACATGGGACTAAGTGCATAGACCCTGGTTCTTTAGAGTTTCGTCGGGGGTTGGGAGGGGGGGGGCGTGCATGTGCATGGCTGTTCAGCGCCTGGTTTCGGGTTTTGATGTTCAGGTAGCACCTGTGGTGTGCAGTCTATTGTTCAATAGGGCCTCCTTCAGGCCTCTCTGGGTTTTCCTCTGTTCCCTTAGTCACAGATCACCGGCAGCCATCTTAGGTGTACAGTGTATTTTTTTTTAATTCTTTGCTTTAAGGTACATAATCTGCTTGCTGTGAGCACTTGTTGGGGGGGGGGGGGGGCACCCACAAGTACCCTCCTTCTTGGCTGGGGCTGCTCTTAGGTGGGTCTGGTGTGGGGGTCAGGGGGCAGACTCACATCTGCCAGCTCTCCTTTAGTGTGCAGGCTAAATTTCCTCTGCTCCACGCTTCACCAGCCCAGCTGTTCTGCAGTGGCTGTCCTCCCTTTCTCCCTCTCTTATTTTCTTAGTTTAGTTTGGCTTTTCTGCTGTTGGGTAGGGCCCTCTCCGTTTTCCCTCCTACCTCTCCCACCGAGCAGGTTTTCAGGCTGGGTGCCGCCGCTTCAGGGCTCCTTCACTTTCGTCCGGCGGCCATCTTGGCAATCACGACTGAAAGAGCTCTGGGGCCCCGGCTCTCCTCCACGCTCGCTGCCCGCTCGGTTCGTTGCCGCGGGACTTCATGGGGTCGCTCGTGGGGCACTTTTTCGCCACATTTTTATGTGTTTTTTGGGGATTTTATGATGCCTTTTTGGTTGCTGCCTCACGGAGCTCTGCTGGCCACGCCCCCACCCCATATATTTCTTGTGAAAAAAGAACCATAAAATACAATTTTTTTAAGAAAAGGAAAACAAACTGTGTGCATAAAAGGTTAAGGAAAAAATACACAATGGGCACAAATGGTTGTTTATAATCTTTTCGCTTATTATATTTCTGTTGTTTTCTGGTGCTGAAAATATGGTAAGTTAGCACAAATATGCTTTATATAAGAAATACAAGGAAAAGGTTGCTATGTTTAAGGAGAATATTAATTATTATTTAGATTTTGTTCATTAAAAGGGCTTATGAAATTATAGCAATCTTTACAAAAAGTGGATAGAACAAGAACGTTCTGTTATTGTTTATCATAAAAACTGTAAATAATCAATGTGAAAGTACAGTAAGCAAAGAGATGCCAAACTCAAGGAATGAAATCAGTGAGATTTTCGGTAGTGGTTTAGGACCAAGAAACAGCTTTGTAATGGAGAAAAAATACAGATTTTTATTATTTAAATTTGATTAAAATCTATGGAACCTATTTTAGTAGCTCTGAATTGTGACAAATTATTTCTAAAGTACACTTCAGAAGTGAATTTCCATGTTTTTCTATTCTGTAAGCCCTTTTTACATATTCAAACTGTGCGAAAAAGGCTTTTTTAGAAGCGGTTTCATTCTGGCACTGCAAAATGTTTTTTTTTTTAAATTGAAATGTAATGTATTTTTTTGTTTGTTTTTTTATTTATAGCTCGCCACTTCATAGCCCTTGTGGCAAACCATGCCCATATTGTGGCCACACTACTCCTATTACCTCCTTCCACATTACTGTTGGAACTACGATCATTCAACCAGTAGCCCAAGCACGCTGCCTAGGGGTCACACGCGACTCCTCTCTCACATTCCCCCCTCACATTCAAAACATTTCTAAAAGCTGTCGCTTTTTTCTCCACAATATAACAAAGATACCCCCTTTCCTCTGTTGCTCGACTGCTAAAACTCTGACTCAGGCCCTCATTCTCTCCCGTCTTGATTACTGTAACCTCCTGCTGTCCGGCCTTCCTGCCTCTCACCTGTCTCTCCTACAATCTATCCTAAACGCTGCTGCCAGAGTCACACTACTCTTTCCTAGATCTGTCTCAGCATCTCCCCTCATGAAATCCCTCTCCTGGCTTCTGATTAAATCCCGCATCTCACACTCCATTCTTCTCCTCACTTTTAAAGCTTTACACTCTTCTGCCCCTCCTTACATCTCAGCCCTAATTTCTCGTTATGCACCATCCAGACTCTTGCGTTCTTCTCAAGGATGTCTTCTTTCTACCCCCTTTGTATCTAAAGCCCTCTCCCGCCTTAAACCTTTTTCACTGACTGCCCCACACCTCTGGAATGCCCTTCCCCTCAGTACCCGACTAGCACCCTCTCTATTCACCTTTAAGACCCAACTTAAGACACACTTGCTTAAAGAAGCATATGAATAGCACTGTGGATATTCTGAACACATGATACATAAAGCTTGGCCCCTTGCAGACGCACTTACCAGAACTCCCTCCTACTGTCTCTGTACGTTCTCCCTACCTACCAATTAGACTGTAAGCTCCATGGGGCAGGGACTCCTCTTCCTTAATGTTACTTTTATGTCTAAAGCACTTATTCCCATGATATGTTATTTATATTATCTGTTATTTATTTGATTACCATGTGTATTACTACTGTGAAGCGCTATGTACATTAATGGCGCTATATAAATAAAGACATACAATACAATGTTTTACAATTGTGACAATCAATGGGTAGAGAGGGTGGGTGTAGTGGTAGTTGTCCTAAGGAGGGTGGTTAGGAGTCCTGGGTGGGTAGTGGGAAAGGGGTGGGTTAACCCTTAATTGCCATAGTTGTTAAAAATCGCAAAGGTGATTAAGGGGTTGCAGGTCAGTAGTTCGATTTTTTATTTTACTGTTGGTGCCCACTGAAGATGAGGATGACATCCTGGCAGGGCTAAGTTCAACTTTAATTTACTATATTCTGGCTGGGTAATGTTTTGGTTATATTTTATTTATTTACGGACAAATGTGCTATTATCCAGATCTGTATTGTATCTGTTGGGAGGGGGCATTGCACACGGTTGACCAGCCCATTCTTGCAGCCGTGTGATCAACTATAGCGCTGCATCTGTAGTGCAATTGCATACTCATTTCCATTTTTTGGTTGCTATGGTAATCATGTGTATTGCAAAATTAAATGTAGCAGAACCACAACTACAAGGGAAGATACCCTCAAAGGGGCAGCAGAGCGCTCTGACATAAAATTATGTGAATCCATTTGCTAATAACATCTTTTATCTAGTAGAGAGTCAGTATTATTACATACAAGAGTTAGATAGAGCAGTAGCAACTATATACGGGTGCCGTTAACCAAACTATCTCTATTAATAAAATCTTGAGGCAGGACTCAATTTAGAGCATAGAGAGGGCGTGTTTCACTTCAATCAACTATATAGGGGCTCAACAGAACCATCATTTGCTCTGGGGCATGTATGCAAGGAGCCTCACCAACCTAATAGTGGGAAAAATAAACTAATATCAATTACAGGCCAATCCACTATTCTTCCCGTTTTCTCTCTGCTAAATATTTTGGTAGTCCGGTAATTACTCCTGTAATTAATAAGGCAGGTGTCAATTCAACTACTACAGAAACACATTTATTCTCCACCATGAGACACCTTCTTCCTTTGAGTGCAAGTCCACCTGTAATCACACTGACTTCTAATAAAGTGGTGAAGAAAATATGTCAAGGCATCCTATTCAAGCATACACCTTCCTCCATTTTTTATTGTTTTTATATTTTTGATTTCTCTTTGTCGTTTTTCAAGAACTCAATTATTATTTTTAAACTGAAGAATTAAAGTATAATATTTACTTCCGCAGGGTGTTCTTCAGTTCAGCCCAAAGGGAATCTTTTTCTTTCCAGTAAATACGTAACGGGATCACAAAGAAAATGATAAACAGATACAAGTCCTGTATAGCCATCCAGTGTGGAATGGAACTGGACCGCTTACTGATGCAATATTCCCAGATTGCAAAGGATGTTAATACTGTTGATCATGTTATCTTGCTGAACAAACTCAATTTCTCTGTTAGAGGGAAGCATGCTTTTAACAGGTTTAATTCCTACCTATCAGGTAGATCCCATGTGTCTATCTCAGGCTCTAACTCCAAACCCTTGGATATCACCTGCGGTATCCCGCAAGGCTCTGTTCTGGGCCCCTACCCTTCTCAGTGTTCATCAATGATCTTCCTACAGACTGTAAGGGAGCTTCAAAACACATCTATGCGGATGACACAATCATACAGTATGCACAAAGCCCTAGCCTCTCCGACCTTGGACACGTACTTCAATCGGACGTTTTGAGACTTGAAAATTGGATTTTCTAAAACAAACTGTTTTTAAACACTGACAAGACTGAAACAATGGTATTTGGGACCAAGGCTACATTTCTAAAGCTTCCAATGAATGAGCTTCAGATCAGAACCAACCTAAATCAAATACCATCCAAGCCCCTGTTTCTAATTTTAATTATTTGGCATATGGTTAGACTCCCATTTAACATTTGGGTAGCATATTGATACCCTGACATAAAAAATCTATGCCAAACTAAGTGTACTTTATAGGAACAAATCCTCCCTAAGTCTGCTTGTCAGAAAGTGCACCGCACAGCATATGCTAATGCCAATTATAGCCCATGGGGACATAGTACTGTATATGGCACAGCAACCCAAACTCACCTAAAAAAAAAATAATACCCTCTACAATTCAAAATTTGTTCTCCAATGCACCTACAACACACATCACTGTGAGGAACAAATCCTCCCTAAGTCTGCTTGTCAGAAAGTGCACCGCACAGCATATGCTAATGCCAATTATAGCCCATGGGGACATAGTACTGTATATGGCACAGCAACCCAAACTCACCTAAAAAAAAAATAATACCCTCTACAATTCAAAATTTGTTCTCCAATGCACCTACAACACACATCACTGTGAAACGTTCAATGAACTAGATTGCCTTCAAATTCTTTCTGGTCAAGCTGCCCCCTATCTGAACAAGCTCCTCACCCCTACCACCTGCAGCACTTATCATTTGAGATCTGACTCCAAAAGATGGTTCATGGTCCCAAGGTCCAACAAAGTATCCGGCCGCTCTTCCTTCTCTTAACTTGCACCCCACAACTGGAACAATCTACCTGAGACTCTCAAAGCCACCACCAGTATAAGTTCTTTCAAAACTAAAGCTGCCTCACATTTTAATCTGGTCTGTAGCTGTTACATATGTCTATAATATATATTATCTTTAACTGTGCATGCAATGTCTTGTATATACAATGTATAACCATGTTCACTTAATGTAACTATGTATTTGTAACCATGTATTTGTCATCATAACTCTTTGCCCAGAGGAAAATGAGAGTTAACTCTCAATGTATTACTTACTGGTAAACCATTTTATAAATAAATACATTTAAAGATGTCATCCTGCAAACTATATATTACATATTGTATAGTAAAGTTTTTATTGGTTATTTCCCATTATTTAAGATAGGTCCAAAAACAAATCTCTTTGTGACGGAGCTCCACAGCAACGCGACCTGCCAGCTCAAGGTCTTTGCCACGCCCCTCAGGGAATATGCTTTCAGAAAAAGACTAAACCTTTTTTTGCATATCATTTTCTCATTTAAATGTTCATGGGGAAAGAGAAAAAGAATAGGAAAGTTGGTGGAATTATGGTTATCAAATGTTATACAGATGTTGGAATCTTAAATAAAACATAATTTATAAAAAAAAAAAAATAAGGAAAATAATTTTGGGAAGAATGGTAAGTAATTTATTAGTAGACTTGTTCATAGAAATTATCAGTTCAACTAATATGGAATTTAGAAGAAGGGTTAATATAATTGTCCTGTAGGTTCAGCAGAGGATCTACTGTATATGGAGATTAGTGACAGATAAATCATATACATCATCTCATCAAGGATCAAGTCAACCATTAGCTTACACAAGGGTTCCCAGACCACCTTATATTTATGAAAGGAGTAATTCAACAAAAATAGATAATTGTCTCATAAGGCTAAACTGCCATATTTATTTATTTATGTACTTGTGTAAGATATGGGCTTGGCTCTCTCCATTGGCTGCAATGCAGCACCGGGTAGTGGAAAAATTATGACATATGCTTTTCTTTCATTTCTCGAAAAATATGGAAATTTAAATGTTGAGAATATACTTTTTTTTCAATTTTTATAACATTTTAATTAAAACAGTACATAAATAAAATAGGAAACAAAATAACTAAAACACTGACATATATAATATACTGTATAAACCCCCAAAAGAAAGATAGGAAAATAATACCTTCTTGTCTTCAATACAATTTGTGAAATTAGTCAAAAAAATCCTTCAAACTCAATGTTTACTCATATTAAATTAAAAGGAAAGAGCTATTCACATACAACAATAATATTTAATATTTAAAAATTGTAGTTGGCCCTTGTGAAAGTGCAGTCCAACTATTAAATCGATTACATTCCTACAGTATTGTATACAGAAATAAATCTAATACTGTGTATCTTGAGTCATCATATAATTTTATTAACTTTATTATGAACTAATAAATAATGGATATATTTCGCACTGTTTCACTGTGTTCTTTACAAAAGCTGTTACACAGGACATCAAAAGAATTTCATTATCTTTTCTTTTTGTGGCTATAGTTTCGGTCCAAAGTGATTTAGTTCAGTTAGCCAAGATGTTAAGGGAATCACATTAACTGCATACATAATTAAAGTGTACATTTGTTTCATAGAGATCTAATGCCTGGTTTCAAGATTGAGGGAGGAGAAGGATATATAGATGGAAGAAGCAAGATTCAAGGTGTCTAACACACAATTCAAAACACATTGGGCCTCATTCAGAAAGCCTCGATAAGGCCCTTATCAAGCACTTATCGATCAAAATAGCTACTCGTATTCAGAAAGCCTCGATAAGTGCTTGATAACGGCCTGTATCGACACAAAATGTAATCACCAACAGAAATTCGCCAATTGAGCGGTGATCAGCCGCTTATCGACCATTTTCTGAAGGATCATAAACTCGCGCGATTCAGAGACCCGCGAGTCGGCTGTCGCGGCCTATCGCAGCCCATCGCAGCCCTAAAAGGCGTTCTTCTCCCCAAATCCAATTCACCTCAAACTTTTGGTAAATTGGTGGGGAGATGGCATCGATGAGCTGCGATGTGTCGGGACTTAGAAAAAATCAGGTCCTTTTCTGCCTCGGATTGATGCCGGGGGTCACCGGAGCGTATAACCATTAATAGCAGCTCCGGACCCCCGCGGCATGCATCCGATGCAGGAAAAATGCATGTACAGCAACTTCATTACCTTAGCGGCTAACCACTAGGCAATGAAGGGGTTGAACACCCGTGCCAGGCTTACTGTAAAGACATACAATACAATATAATACTGTGGCTAGCAAGGGTGGGTGAAGGGGGAATTTGGCCCTTAGTGGCTGTTTAGGCCTTGCGGGGTGGTTGCGGGAGGACTTAACCCCTTCATTACTTTGGCGGTTAATACCGCTAAGGTAATAAAGGGATTAACCCAACCGCTACCCCCCCGCAAGGTCTAAACACCCATCCTTAGGGCTAATACCCCCTTACCCCCATCATCCATCCGGGAGGCCAAAGCACCCACCCCGGACTTACTATACCAACCCTGTACCCATTGAGTAGTATAGTGGTACATCATACCCATATAATAATAATATGGGCATGATAAGCCTCTATAGCACTCAAAGGGCACCCTAATGACAATACATTAATACACAAGACACACAATAATAAAACATAAGTAAACTCCAAAAAAACACACTTCACTAAATATAAACAGTAGCCAGCTAATCCAATGAATACAAGCAGTAACAACATCAACAATGAATTAATTAAACCATTACTCAATCAAACCAATTAATTCCTAAACCAACTCAAAATGAATAGTAACAATAACCAATCCAAACAATGAATTACTACAACATTAATGAATGTAACCATTAAAAGACAAAGAAATAAATTCAAACAATCTCTGAAGTAACCATAAAACACATTAGCTAACATAATATAACATTAAGTACAAGCGAACACCAATCGCAAACCTTTTATTACATTAAGCATGAACAAACAAACAATTACATCCACATAATAAACTGCAATGAAAAAAAGCAACAGCAATAAAAAGCGAGAAATGCCCCCCAAATATTGGCATAATAATGTATTAATCTGTACCCTAAAGAGGTACAGATTAATATATTATCAGTCAATGTGCCTTCCCCCAAAAAAATCAAAAAACACATCCAAAGAATAAACCTGTAAAAAGAGACATTTACAAACTTTGAATATATTACTTATCATTAAGCGGTGGCCCTCTGACTCCCGGGGTAACAGGAAGCTCACGTACCTTGAAGCCCTCCAACAGCATCCGATGCCATTTGCCATGAAGATCCGGATCAGGTACCCCAATCTTCTTTTTTCTTTCTTTAATCACCTTCTTCTAACTTCATCTGTAACCATTTCTTGATCTTGTTTATCTTCTTTCTTCATCTGTCAATCCAAAATACCCCATGGTAAATCCCAACCGATGTTGTCTCGTCGGCTTCTTGGGCTCAAATGAGGCGTCACGGCCTTAAATAGGGCTTGTGATGTCACATTTACCCTCAAAATGGTTAACATCCACCTGATTGGCTGTTAAAACCATGTTCCGACTTTAATTTTTTTTTTTTGACATGACGTAACTTAAAGGGAATGATGCCAGCCAATCAGAATGCCTGTGCTTCATTTGCCTTTAAGATGACATCACGAAGCCGTCGTCATGTTATTTCAGCCAATCAGATCGTGGGAACCAATTCCACACTCTGATTGGCTGAAATACCTTGTGACACAGCGGCCATCTTGGATTTAGTGACGTCATGTTAAAGGGAATGATGCCAGCCAATCAGGTGGCTGTTAACCATTTTGAGGGTAAATGTGACGTCACAAGCACTATTTAAGGCCGTGACGCCTCATTTGAGCCCAAGAAGCCGACGAGACAACATCGGTTGGGATTTAACATGGGGTATTTTGGATTGACAGATGAATAAAGAAGATAAACCAGATCAAGAAATAGTTACAGATGAAGATAGAAGAAGGTGATTAAAGAAAGAAAAAAGAAGATTGAGGTACCTGATCCGGATCTTCATGGCGGGTGGCATCGGATGCTGTTGAGGGCTTCAAGGTGCGTGAGCTTCCTGTTTCCCCTGGAGTCGGAGGGCCACCGCTTCTAATGGTAAGTAATATATTCAATGTTTGTAAATGTCTCTTTTTACAGGTTTATTCTTTGGATGTGTTTTTTGATTTTTTGGGGAAGGCACATTGACTGATAATATATTGATCTGTACCTCTTTAGGGTACAGATTAATACATTATTATGCCAATATTTGGGGGGCATTTCTCGATTGTTATTGCTGTTGCTTTTTTTCATTGCAGTTTATTATGTGGATGTGATTGTTTGTTTGTTCATGCTTAATGTAATAAAAGGTTTGCGATTGGTGTTCGTTTGTACTTAATGTTATATTATGTTAACTAATGTGTGTTATGGTTAGTTCAGACATTGTTAGAATTTATTTTTTTCTATTTTACTGTTTAAATTCATTAATGTTGTAGTAATTCATTGTTTGGATTGGTTAGTGTTACTATTCATTCTGAGTAGATTTAGGAATTAATTGGTTTGATTGGGTAATGGTTTAATTAATTCATTGTTGATATTGTTACTGCTTGTGTTCATTGGATTAGCTGGCTACTGTTTTTATTTAGTGAAGTTTGTTTTTTGGGAGTTTACAGTAGTTAGGTTTTATTATTGTGTGTCTTGTGTATTAATGTATTGTAATTGAGTGCTATAGAGGCTTATCATGCCCATATTATTATTATATGGGTATGATGTACCACTATACTACTCAATGGGTACAGGGTGGGTATAGTCAGTCAGGGGTGGGTGCTCAGGCCTCCCGGGTTTGTATCGGGTCAGGGTGGGTTAACCCCTTAATGACTATAGAGGTTAGTAACCGCTAAGGTGATTAAGGGGTTAAGGGCCATTAGAATGTCTTTATTATGTATTGTATACTGGATATGCTTTCTTGCTACGGAGGACAGAGGGACCTGCTGTTGTGATAAGTATAAATGTATTTATTTACTTTATTTTTGTATGCTAATGCAGTGATTAATAATGGGCAAATAATCTATTATCCATATCTGGATAATAGTTATTTTGCCCATTACTGTACTGTATGGGTTTGGGCAGAGGGGGGGGCGTGTATTGATGATTATTAAAATATTTATTGATATACATTTCTTTAATAGTGTAGATGTGCAGGGGGTCTCTGGAGCTGAAACACGTTGGTTTCAGGTCCAGGGACACCCTGCTTCCCAAGATTCAGGCCCCTTTATGAGGTGCTGGTATCCCTCTGCATTGAAATGTCCCGCGTCACGTGACCGGGACATTTCCTTGCATAGGAGATACCGGCACCCCATAAAGGTGCCTGTACCTCGGGAAGCAGGGGGTCCCCGGACATAAAACCAATGTGGTTCAGCTCCGGAGACCCCCTGCACCTCTACACTATTAAAGAAATTAAGATTTTAATAAATAATTTTCGGGCGACATTTCAGCTTGGAGAGGCGGCTCTCTCAGAGCCGCTCTCTCTGCAGCAGAAATGAATCGCCGGTTTAGGCTTTTTCAGAGGCTCGCTGCTCTCGCTGGCAGCAACTCGCCCGTTTTGGGAATTTTGCTATCACTGGTAATCGAGCCTTTCTGAATACCGTGATAGCAACACCCAAAAAACAGTAATTTTAAATTCCCTGGCGATATTTTTTATCAACCCTCTCTGAATGAGGCCCATTGTTTCTTCCCGTTTTGATATCTGCTGACGAGAGAAGAGTGTGAGATATCTAACACCTGCTCTATCCCTTCAGATCTGATGACGTAAAAAATGTGCGACACGCTGATGCTTTTTTCGAGCGAGGATGCTTCTTCATTGATTCAGTATGAGAATAAAAAATTAAAAACACTCAATGAAGACATTGAGAAAAAATTACAGACGGCAACTAACTGAAAAACACAGTCCAAATTAAATGAATGTGAATTGAAACTTAAAAATAACAGAGAAATTGACACGCGAACTGAAACTGAGAAAACATAGGACATTTCTTAAAGACTATAAGGATCATAAAGAGGGCAGAGTTTCTAGACATAATCTTCCCATGAGGAGACAGATATTAGCAAGTACCGCATAGTCAACATGGTGGGATACCTCCGCAAATGAGGGGTAAAGCAATTATAGACAAAATACAGAAACATTTGGAATAGACCGGACCGGTCTTTTAGAGACAATGCACACATACAGTTTCCTCCCTTCCATGAAAGGAGACAAGGAGAGGACAAGACAAGCTTGGCTAAGAAACATAGAAGTCTGGGACTATCGATGCCAGGGGAAATGAACTGGCAACAGATACTGTACCACTAGCTGACAATTCAATTGACAGTTGCTAAGTAATTAATCTTTAAAATGTTCTCATGGATGAATATCATATCCGATAATGCAGTAGAAGACCATGCTGGACCTGAAATTTATGCTGTTCAGATCTGTAGACCTGTGTAACAGATGGGCCATTACTAAGCTCTAAGATTCACCTTGAAAAAATAATAAGTTCCATAAATATTCATAAAGTCAAATTGTAGTCTCAGTAACAGCTGTAATATGCAGGTAAGTAGGTATTGTGATATACAGGTAAAGTCCAGTGTGGGTTAAATTGGAGACAGAGAGATATATAAGAATGAGATGTGTATTGATACACTATCTCTAATTGCAACACTTGGTGGGGGGAATATGCACAACAGAGGAAAAGTATCAAATTACCTCTGAAGCCCCCTCTCCGAATGTAGTGTTGATCGTAGCCTCCCTGTTCCTCTGTTAGCACAGTGCAGAGTATGGCAGCTCTGTGTAAGCACCGTCTCCCCCACATCGGGGGAAATCGAATCCTGTGTGATGTGCACCTGCATGGCTGCTGCGCGTCACACCAATCCGGGGTATAGGTGCAGGAGATCAACCTAGGATGGGCTGGACGAAGAGACTGTGCAAAAAACTATGCAAAAGCACTCAGCAACTCACCAGGTGGATGAAAAATAAAAGAAATGTATTAAGCTACATAAAACAAAAATACATAACAAAACAGGGGAAAAAACACTCCTTATTGCCTCTCTCCCCTCACCACAAATGCAGCAGCCCTATTGGCTAAATCGCGATCCGTCACCCGGCCTCCCCAAGGGATCCTGGGATATGTAGTTCCACTGCAGAGCATTACACAACATGGCCAATGCTACTCTCAGGTTCTGCGCATGTGCATCCTCTCTGAAATGTCTGCCGATGCCTCTATATCTTCTGCGCATGCGCGAGGTGCTACAGCGCATGCGCAGCATTTTCAAGATGGCGTTGCCCTTTATCGGTGACCGCCCGGAGCTCCTGGCAACCCGATCGCCCCATCTATCGGCCGTAACCCCCACCGCAATTGGCCCACACTTGATCGCTCCCTCCAGCAGTACCCTCTGCACCGCTGAGCAGCCGCAGTCCTCTGGATCGCAGGCAAGGGGAACAGAAGGGGAAACACCCGGCTACATCATATAGTGGATCCAGATCTTGCTGCTTGGTTCTTAAGGTGGGTAACTTCTAGAAAGCATCAGTATAATAGTATACCACAAGTCTGCCTGCTCATACAACTGAGATACTTGCTACAGTTCCGATCAATGGGTTATGGATTAACATTTATTTGAACTTTATTTTTAATGTTTTTACTGTGTTTTTTTTTTTAACTTTATTTGTATTTTTCTATACTGGATTGAAGCAGAGGGTTTGCCAAGCAGAACCCCATAGGGGGTGAAATTAGCCTCTCCGGCTGGGCTAGCTACCTATTGACCCACGTGATGTAGGAGCTGTAAACCCCAGCCAGAGTGGCTACCACCAACCCCTACAGAGCTCTATGTCTCCAGAAGCAGGTGTCCCCTTAGCTGAACTTAATGGAGTTCAGCTCAGGAGAACCCCTGCTTAATTCCTGAAGAGAAAAATAATTGTAATGTTCTGTCTTGCCCCTTGGTGATGTCGATGACCAAATATAGGGCTCGATGCAGTAAGCACCGAAAAAGCACTCTCGGCAGGGATTCAATATCGGCATGATTTTGGTGTGTTGCCCTCGCAGTATTCAGGAAGGGCCGAATCCCTGATGAATCACTGCGAAAGAAACACGCCGAATAGCCGGTGCGAGACAGTCTGCCTGCCGATAAGCAGGCGATATGCCGTCCCCTGCCGAGATGTGCCTGCAGCAGAGAGAGACCCGCCACTCTCTCTGCACAAACCTCTGCAAAATAAAAAAAAATTCAAATCAAATTGTATTCATAGTGTACATGTGCAGGGTGTCTCCGAGCTGAGCCGCATTGGTTTCAGGTCCGGGGACCCCTAGATACAGGCCCCTTTATCAGGTGCCGGTATCCCTCTGCATTTAAAGGTCCCGATCACGTGACCGCGGAATGTAAACAAAGCAGAGGGATACCGGCACCCCATAAAGGGGCCTCTATCTTGAGAAGCAGGGGGTCCCCTGACCTAAAACCAAAGCGGTTCAGCTCCGGAGACCCTCTGCACATCTACACTATGAGTAAAACACACATATATATAAACTATCATTCCTTACCTTTGCGGATATCTGCTATGGTAATGAAGCAGCATTAATGTATTTTTAATAAAACTTCCCGAGTTACAGGCCCCGGTATGGGTCATCGGGTGCCAGTGTCGCCGCTATCTTTATAGCATCCTATATGAGACGTGCCCGCTATAAAGATGGCATTGACACTGGCACCGATGCCCCATACCCCATGCCCCATTAAGGGTGGCTTAACCCCTTAATTACCTTTGCGGTTATTATCTGATAAGGTGATTAAGGGGTTAATTGATATCAGAATGTAATTGCAATGTATTGGCTATGTATTTTGTTGGCAACGGAGGACACGGAATTTGATGGCGAGGGGGCTTCTTATTGATGAGGTCAGTAGAACTTTATTTATTTTATTATGCTAGTTAATGTGTTTAATAATGGGCAAATAATCTATTAACCCTATCTGGATAGACCACGGCGCCTGGTGGGGACCACCCGTATGCCTCCAGACCCTGTTTGAAACATGGTGCTGGGCTACTGAGGTCTGTGAGGTGACCCGTCAGGCCCACCGGGGACTCCCGTGGGCCTGGGGTATTAACCCTGTATGTAAAATAATAAATCATGTATTTATGGGGGGGCACAGGGGGTGGGCTATGTATTAATTAAATATAATGATGTTTATTGTGGGGCTGTGTATTGTTTTAATTATGGGTACTGGGGGAAGGGGGTATTGGCCCCAAGGGTATGTGGGCAGGCCTCCCGGCTGGGTTTTGGGTGAGGGTGGTTAGGCCTCACGGGGTGGGGGGTAGTGTGGGAGGGTATCTAGGCCTCCCGAGTGGTGGGTGAGGGTGGGTTAACCCCTTAATGACTGTAGCAGTTAATAACCGCTATGGTGATTAAGGGGTTAGTGGACATTACATTGGCTGTTTTTAATCTTGTTTATGTTTTGCAGCATCAGAGGGGGTATGGACGGTGATGAAGATGAGGATGGCCTTCATCGTGGCAGCCGGACAAGGGTGAGTGCAATATATTTAATGTATTTATTGTTCTTTATGTATTTTAAATGAGCAAATGCACTATTATCCATTTGTGGATAATAGTAATTGTGCCCATTACTATACTGTATGTGTTGGGGGGAGGAGGGGGGTTATTTCTTTATAAACCTGGCACGGCTGGTTAACCCCTTCATTGCCTTAGCGGTTAGCCGCTAAGGTAATGAAGTGGGCTTTAAATGCATTTTCCTGCCTCGGATGCATGCCGGGGGGCTCCGGTGCTGGTATTAATGGGTATCAACTCCGGAGACCCCCGGTATCAATCCCAGCCAGGAAAAAGGCCTGATGTTTTCTAAGTGTCGACCTTGCCGATGCTTCTCCTCCAGCAACTTGCCAATAAGTGGCGTAAAGTTACTTATCGGCAACCGGCTGCCGAAAAGTTTTTTTCGGCTAAAAAAATTGCTGATTTTTGGAGCTTATCGGCGCTTACTGAATCGGAGAGGCAATATTGAAAATGGCAAAAATCGGCTTTTCGGTGCTTACTGCATGAGGCCCATAGTCCTCTTGTGTTCCCTCTCATGACAAAGAGGCCTAGACAGTATATTCAGAAATCTACGTCATCAAGGGGCAGGACAGACCAGAGTCTATTAGAAGTGCTCTTGGCTGTCACAGATAGAGTTTTTTTCTCTCTGGGACTCCTCTGAGCAGCTATTACAAACTGTCTGTACCGGGATGATTAACACTGCTTTAATCCTCCCGAGCCGCAAAATGTTTTGTTTGTGGGCCGTGAATGGACTTCAGATTTCAGTATATTGGTCCGCAGCCATGATAACAGTGGGGTCAAGCTACATCTGTAAGAACAGCTATTATACTAAGAAACAAATGTACACTGTTATTATATATAAGGTGAATGTGATTCCCCTAACATCCAATAGATGGCTAACTGAGATAAATCTTATGCTGAAAGTGTAAATCTAAAGACATATGTAGACCAAAAAAATAAAATGTAATTCTTTAAAATGAAAGGTTTAACAGATCTTGTAAAGAAAACAGTGAAACCATGCAAGGTAAATCCACTATTTATTGGTTCACAACAAAGAATGATGTAATGACCCAAGATACATAGAATTAGATTCATTTCTGTATATAATAGCAATAGAGTTGATTCAAGGGTTGGACTGCACTTTCACAAGTGGAAACTTCAATTTAAAAATATTAAATAGTATTATTGTAAGTGAATACGTTCCTTTTAATTTTTTATTTAATATGAGTAATGGTTAAGTTTGAAGGATTTTTGATTCATTTCACAAATGAAAAGGTGTTGACTGCAGAGAAGAAGGATTTATTTTCTATCTTTTATTTTTTTGGTATTTGCATTATTTCTGTCCCCCCATTGTACACTACCTTATATATTGAACCTAGGCTGAAGTAATACTTTTTCTCTCTTGTTTCTTATACTGTATAATATACTGTATATTGTATGAATATAGTCATTCACTAATAAAAAATATATACGCTTATACCAATACTGTATGTATGCACAGCTACTTATTCTGGGAAATTTAGGGAAACAGGCTTCCTGCAACTTTTTTAATGGCTATTTCTAACACATTTATGTATAGCTAAATTATTTCACATAATATAGATTTAAATACATTTAAATTTACTGGGGGAGGCCACATAAACAATTTTGTGCAAACATACGTAACAAATACTGTAGTATTATAGGGGGAAAAAACAAATACATATAAATGTAAACCTAATTGACAGTCAATTTTATTTTTTTATACTGTTTATTTATTGAAAGATTTGACAAGTTTTAATACAAACATCAATAACAAAAGAAGGGTACGGAAATAGTATACAGAAAAAAAGAAAGGGGAGGGTCATGATACAATACAAAATTACACATCTTTGTATTCACATCAAACAAATATGGAAATTAAGGACAAATGAAAACCCCTCATATGGAGAGTGAGCTCTTAAGGTTAACAGAATATAATAAATGAATGACCCCTGTGAATACCCCTCATAAATTCAATCCAATACATAACGTGAATTCTCCCACGGGTGCCACACATTACAAAATGTATTAAAGGTTAAAGGTTATATTTAGCAGGCTTGTGTGCATCTCCATCAAATTAACCTCATTTAGCTTACGAAACATTATATTAAGAGGAGTGTGTTCTTCCTGTTTCCAATAACTTGCAATTGAACATAATAGGGAAAGAGGAAACGAGCACAAAAAATACTGTGGATACAGGAAACAAAGGATACTAATTATCCCAATATTGGGTGTAGATTTCCTTGATGGGTGCCGCAAAGGGTTGTATGTGAGTTCGTTCTTAAACCAATAAAAGTTTTGTAGAAAAGGGGGATCCAATGCGCACTCACATCCAGGTAGGGATATGAAAAACAAAAGAGAACACAATAGTTTAATACTTTATGGATCAATACGAATAAAAGGTGGTAATGCACTCACATTTTGTAAGGTCAAACAGGCATTTCGGTTAATAAGTTTAACCAAAACTGGTGTTGTAGGCTCTCCGATGTCAGGATACTTCTGATGGTATATGGGCTCTCTGACGACAGGATACTCCCGATATCTTGCAGGCTCACAGATGTCAGGATATTCCTGATATATAAAGCAGAGAAAACACAAATAGTGTAATACTGTATATATCAATACCGATCATAGACTGTACAGTAAATCCACTCACATTGAGTAGTATAGTAATTCGCTTTTTGGTTGATCAAGTAACCAACTTAGGAGGGCTTCTGGAGTCACATTATACTCCCAGCAGGAAAAGGAAAAGGACGAAGGAAAAGGTATAAACTTTATATGAATGAATAGATAAAAGCACATGCACACTCTATCCTTATTCTGTCCCAGCTCCGACTGTCCGAGCACGCCAAATGTATCTATCTCCTTGCAAGAGATCTGGCAGCGAAATTGGCTCCCTGGCGTCACGTGGTTAGCAGCCCCAGTGGCTGCTGGGTATTGTAGTCCCTTGTAGAGCCCTTTCCTATTGCTGCTGCGTGCGCTATCTTCGGGAAGGCCCTGAGCTACGGAGGGCCACATGTGCCATTCTGCGAGCATTGTAATGGCCGCCGCAACTCTTCTGCTCATGCGCACTCTCCGTGCATGCGCAAACCTAACAAACATGGCGGCACACTGCAATGGGAGCCACTGGCCAGCCCTTCGCTACCCGCAATTACCCCCATCAAGATGGAGGTAAGGGAGAGGGAGCGGAGGACCGGGAGCCATAGGGGACCTGGCTCCATCGCTCTGTAGTTTTGGGGATTGCCTGATGATTTATTGATTTATTGAGTTTAAATAATTCTTTGTCTATTGAGTATGCTCTTTGTGAGTGCGCTTTTTATATGTTATATCTCTCTCTCTCTCTCTCTCTCTCTCTCTCTCTCTCGTATTTATTCTTATAAAATTCATTACAGCAAGATCATACAAGAAGAATTATTCCTGAAATAGTCTAAAAATATAACAGATGAATGCTACATTGAGTAAGAAATCTATCCATGCATTTAAATCACCTCTATTCATCTAGTTTATGGAGCAGTTCAAAACACTGTTTTTGCTTTTGTAATTGGAAGATTGAGCAGATGGTATAGTCTTTACTTGTGATAGGTCTATTAAAATAAATTATGCTGACAAAAACCTGTGTTATACAGATTACTTGTTTCCAATAGTCTGGTAAATTGATATGTTGCATGTTACATTTGAACCACAATTTTCTAATATTCAATATCAACTAATAAAAGAGTTTCTGTTAATGAATTCTCAAATAGTGTTTAAGCCTATGACAAAATATAGAGCGGCCCTTTAGTTGTACCATTAAATGAATACAATTTGTAGAAGAAGAATTCAACAACATGGTAGGGTATGATGCTGATTCAATAGTAGAAAGGCAGTGGACACTCATAAATTGAACAAAAATTTGTCTATATTGAGGTTACATATTCTAGTATTCCAAAATGTGACCTCAATATACAGTAGACACTTTTTTCTTCAGTTCACGAGTGGTCGCTGCTTTTCTACTATTGAATCTGTTAAAAGCGGTATCAACTGCGGTATCTACTGCAGGATTAGATCCCCAAGAGCATATGGTACATCGTCATTATCCATTCCGGTACAGTGAGTATTAGGAGTGCAAGTCCTTACAAATCTTTTTTCTAAATGGTTGTATACTGACACATGCCTCAGAAAAATATGACAGAAAACAATTGTATTATGTATTTGCCTAAGACAGAAAAGGTCTGGTAGAATAATGTCACAGTACACACAAATGGAGCTAAGCCCCATCTATTTTTTTAGTACATCATAGGAAGTATAATACTGTACGTGAAGTACAATTGATCAACATTTAGGATCAAATGTAATCCAAAGCTGCACATTTTATACAATATGGCCACTATTCAATCCACTTATTTACACAAAGTGATTTGTAAAAAACGAATGAAAATAAATTAAGTAAATACTATTTGTAATGTAATGAAAAGTAGAAGTGGTTATGTAGTGTACAGCCATGTATACACTCACAGCAGATACCTATAGGTACTGTAATACTCAATTATTTAATCATGAGTACCACACAGTATCCAAAGAAAGCATAATGAGTATAATTGATTAGATTCTCCTTGGAGAAAAAACAGTGCACAGGCAGAACCAAGTGCATAAAGAAACACAATTTGATTCTTTTAAATTATTTAAAAAAATTAATTATATATAAATATATATTAATAAACTACTTCTTTTGACTCTTACAAACATTGTCCTTCAACCGTCAACACCTATTAGGCAAATATAACTCCCTTCTCTGCCTTAATATAACTACAAAACACCCCCCTATACCCTCATTGCTCAGTTGCCGCCACCTACTTCACAGTTTTTTTATTAAGGGGCTTATGCAGTAAGCGTTCATAAAAAAAATCGCCGGCCCATTTATATCGCAGTTCTTTTTAGCGTTGTTAACACGGTATTCAGAAAGCGTTGATTACCGGTGATAGCAAAATTCACAAAGCAGGCGAGTTTTCGCCGGTGATAGGATCGCCTCTCTTAAAAGGCCTTACCCGGCGATTCCTTTCTGCTGCAGCGAGACCCGCCTCCCCAGCGAAAATGTTGCCTGTAATTTTTTTTTTAATATTAATTTTAATACTAGGGTAGATGAGCAGGGGTCTCCAGAGCAGAACTGCGTTGGTTTCAGATCCAGGGACCCCCTGCTTCCCAAGATACAGGCCCCGTTGGTATCTCCTATGCTTGGAAATGTCTTGATCACGTGACACAAGACATTTCCATGCATAGGAGATACCAGCACCCCATAACGGGGCCTGTATCTTGGGAAGTAGGGGGTCTCCGGACCTGAAATCAATGCGGTTCTGCTCCGGAGACCCCCTGCTAATCTACACCAGTCAAAAAATGTAAAAATATTTAGTAAGCACCAATTCACAACCCACCTCCTGAACACCCCATAAAACCATGATTTATTTTTTTACACACATAATTAATACCAAATAAATAACAAATAAAGCGCAACAAATAAGTGATATAAAATAATTATTTCAAAATGCTGCCTGAACACCAGAGGTCTCCAAAACCGCCAAAAAACACCAATCCAAACCAACAACTGTTCCTGGCGCAGATTGAAATGTGCAATACACAGTGCTAATGCCTCCAGTGATTAACTAAACACTGATACCACATACAGTAGTACTGCTCTCCCATAGACCATAGAATCTTCTGGTGTAATTAATACCACAGGCTGGCGGGGGCCCCGGGTGGTCTCGACGGGTGTCCGCTGGCTCCACTGTGCACTGCGGGTGTGCCCACAGGTGTCTGGGGGCTTCTGGGTGGTCCCCACTATGCTCTGTGACCTCCAGGTGGTCCCTCCCCAGGCCCCAATGGGATCCACGGGTGTTCCCCACGGGTGTCTGCGGGTCCCCTGGTCATCCCCATGGGTGTCTGGGGGTCCTCGGATGGTTCCCACAGGGGTCTTGGGGCCCTTGGGTGGTTCCTATGGGTCCTCGTGGCCCCTGGTTCTTCCCTGGAGGTGTCCCCCATGGGTCCTCAGGTGGTACCTTTGGGCGTCCTGGGGTCCTTGGTCCAGCAATTGGTTGGTCCCCGTGGGTCCCCCCTGCCTGCGGTATGAATCCTTTATGTAAAAAAATAAAAGAAGATCTACATTTAAATTAATAAACTCCCACCCCCCCCCCCCCCAAACACATACAGTACAGTAATGGGCAAAATAACTATTATCCAGATATGGATAATAGATTATTTGCCTATTATTATTCACAACATTAGCCATGCAACATAAATAAAGGCAATAAAACCATTCTACTTACCCCTGGCACTATGAAGGGCGTTCTCGTCAGCTTACTGCAGGTTCATGTCCTCAGTTCATAGAAAGAATACATAGCAAAATACCCCTAGCCCCTTAATCACCTTAGCGGTTAATAACCAATATAGTAATTAAGGGGTTAACCCACCCTGCCCCCCTACCCATCCGGGAGTCCTAAACACCTACCACGGACCAACTATACCCACCCTGTACCCATTGAGTGGCATAGTGGTACATCATACCCATATAATATAGGCCTGATAAGCCCCTATTGCACTCAATGGGCACCTAATCACAGTACATTAATGCACAAAAGACACAATAATGAAACATTCCACAACACCTAAACACAACAATTCAACAAATTAAAATACTAGCCAACAAATGCAATTAATACAAGCACTAACCAACACAACAAGTAATTAATTCCACCATTAACCAACAAAGCAGTTAATGAATTCCATCATTAACCAACAAAGCAATTAATTAATTCCACCATTAACCAACAAAGCAATTAATTGATTCCACCATTAACCAACAAAGCAATTTATTAGTTCCACCATTAACCAACAAAGCAATTAATTAATAAAACAACTCACCAACACAACCATTAAAAGCATTACCCAACACAAGACTATATTAATTAAAAAAGAAAATCAATCGCATTTTTTTTTAAAATAAGGCAGCAAAATCACAGACAATTACATCCGTATAATAAACAGACATATAAAAAAATCACGCTCAATACAAAGCAAGCAATTGAAAACAAATTATTTGTCTAATAATGTATTGATCTGTACCCTAAAGGGCATTATCAGTCAATGTGCAATGAAAAAAAAAAAAAAATATCCAATAGAAAAACCTGTAAATATATATATATTTAAAGCATTCAATATTTTACTTACCATTAGAAGCGTTGGCCCTCCGACTCCCGGGGAATCAGGAAGCTCACGTACCGCGAAGGCCTGAAACTGCATCCGATGTCATCCACCATGAAGATCCGGATCAGGTACCCCAATTCTTCTTACTTTTATCTTCAATCCGCTTCTTCTATCTTCTTCTGTAATTATTTTTTTAATTTTCTGTATCTTCTGTCTTCATCTGTCAATCCAATAACCAAATGGTAGATCCACAACACTATGTTGTCTCGTCGGCTTCTTGGGCTCAAATGAGGCGTCACAGCCTTAAATATGGCTTGTGATGTCACAGTTAGGCGGGAAACTGTTCAACAGCCATCGGATTGGCTGTTAAAACCATGTGCCCCCCTTTTTTTTTTTTTAAATGATGTCATTTAAAGGGAATGAAGCCAGCCAATCAGAATGGCTGTGCCTCCTTTCCCTTTAACATGATGTCACTTATTCCAACATGGCCGGCGTCACATGGTATTTCAGCCAATCAGATTGTGGGAACTAATTCCCCAATCTGATTGTTTGTTGTACACCACGTGATGGAGTAATTTTAGGTCAAGAATGTGATGTCATCCAAAGGTAGTCACATGGTGTACTACATCCAATCAGATTGGGGAATTATTTCCCATGATCTGATTGGCTGAAATACTTACCCCGGGGACTGTGGGGCCTACAGACACCCGTCGAGACCATCCGGGGACCCCCGATGGCCTGGGGTATTAATTATGTGTGTAAAAAGAGAAATCCTGGTTTTATAGAGGGGTACAGGGTGTGGGTTGTGTATTAGATATTGTAATGTTTATTGGGGGCCTAGGTGGTGGGTAGTAGGGCTGTTGTGTGTGTTAGTGTTTTTTGTGGGTAGCGAGAGTGGGTGAAGGAGGTAGTAGCCCTAAGGATGGGTGTTTAGGCCTTGCGGGTTGGTAGAGGGAGTGGTTAACCCATTCATTACCTTAGCGGTATTAACCACTATGGTAATGAAGGAGTTAACTCCATTCGCAACACCCCCGCAAGGCCTAAACACCCACCAAGGGCCAAATACCACCTTCACCCCCCCCCCCACTACCCACAATAAGTATGGCACAGGTGGTTAACCCCTTCATTGCCTTAGTGGTTAGCCGCTAAGGTAATGAAGTGGGCCTGTAAATGCATTTTTATTCCATGGGATTCATGCCGGGGGTCTCCGCTGCTAATATTAACGGGTATCAGCTCCGGAGACCCCGGCATCAATCCGATGCAGGAAAAATGCATTTTATTTTCTAAGTCCTGTCTCGCCGCTTCTGCCCGCTCTCCTGACAACTTTTTCTGGTGTTTGGATTCGGGGAGAAAATCGTCATTCTATAGCCGCGATAGGCGTCGATAACCTACTTGCAGCTACTATAAAAGAAAAAAATATATATGGAAGCGCGGTCAAAGGGGTACTGGTAAGAAAACACCTTTATATTAAATTATGTCAATATAATCACAAACAATAACAACAATTGTCAAATTAAACTCAAAAGATATTAATAAAAAACAACAAATGGAAGTGGGTGCATTACTGAAAGGCGATCAAAGCAAGTTCCTGCTAATTGAATGTCAGAGGGGTTACACCAGGATGTCTCCTGGCTTAAGATCAAAGTTTATTTTTTTTTAAATTGATTGCATTAATTCATTCCTTCTCTATATTTAAAGATAGTCTTTTTTTATTTAAATTTTTGTTTTTAATGTTTTTAACATTTTAAGGATTTCAATGGGTTATATTTACAATTTTTTTAATGTTAAATGTATTGTTATTCTTTGCAAAGTGATATGTATTTTTTTCGTGACATTTACCAGTCAATATACCATGAGTACTAGTTCATTTAACTACCAGGATCTATTGATTGATTTATTTAAGATTGTTGATGATCCAATTAACTAATTATTTGTAATTGGTAAGGCTATATATTCTAATTGAACTAGTACTGTGGTAACCCTGACGAAGCCATTCATTGGTGAAACGCGTAGGAGGAGGAGCCAAGGGTCTGTGCTCTCATTTGGTGCAGTGGAGTGGAATTACCAGCACTGTAACGTGCGTCTGCGAGGGCGGCACCTGCCATCGGCTTGTTTGCCTGCTAATCTGACATTACTACTGCGGAGGAGGATCGCACAGCCCAGAGACAACCGGGAAGGGTTATCGCGTCACATCCGGAAGTGACGTCACACCCGGAAACCCAGCAGGCTTTGCCGAGTCAGCATCTTACCATCGTGACCGGAGAGGTTGTTGATTTGGGAGAACCACGAGACATCGGCGGAGGTTGGGTGAGCACACTGAGCATTGGCTCAACCCACGGGCACCCCCCTCAACAACATATCCCCTTACGTTTTACATATTCATCTGGGGACACTTCCCTGGTAACAAGACTTGGATCTTAAGCCAGGAGACATCCTGGTGTAACCCCTCTGACATTCAATTAGCAGGAACTTGCTTTGATCGCCTATCAGTAATGCACCCACTTCCACTTGTTGTTTTTTATTAATATCTTTTGAGTTTAATTTGACAATTGCTGTTATTGTTTGTGATTATATTGACATAATTTAATATAAAGGTGTTTTCTTACCAGTACCCCTTTGACTGCGCTTCCATATATATATTTTTCTTTTGTACTACCAATCATCTCAAGGACTGGGGTTCCTTGTTTAGGAAGCTGCGTTATCATTTGGGTATTGGTTTTTCAACACATTTACCTTTTTGTTGCCAGACCCTACATGCTCTGGATTGGTTCATGTCACATTATATATTGTATATTTATTTGAATAATTTTATAAGAGTTAGTCCAGTATTTTAAGTTGTATTTTCTATTTGGCGCACCCACTATTCTTTTTTTCTTTTTGCTTTTGCTTTTGCAGCTACTACAATTGAAGGAGTTTATGAACATTCCGAAAAGCGGCGATAATTTTTTGGGGGCAATCCAGGCCTTTATCGCCCACTTATCGAGGCTTACTGAATAGCAGCAGGCATTTTGGGCGATAAATACTTGATAAGTGGCTTATGAATGCATACTGCATAGGCCCCAAGTCTATCAGACTTGACATCTCTTCATATAAAGCTCCCCATGAAACACCAATCTTCCCTCACACACCTAAATTCACTCTCAACTCATTTTCCCCTGTGACCGAGGATGAGGTCTGAATGCTCCTCACATATTTTCATCCTACATCCTGTCCCCTTGATCATATTCCCTCACATCTCCTCTGCACCCTCTCTGGCACATTAAACCCCACTCTAACTCATTGTTTTAACCTCTATCTTGCCTCTGGCACATTTCCCATATTATTTTAATCATGCACTCATCATGCCCATTCTCAATAAACCCTCACTTGACTCATCCTCCCCTCTAAATACCACCCAATTTCATGTCTCCACTTTGCCTCCAAGTTGCTTGAGGGACTTGTATACAACCGCCTGACTCACTTTCTCTCCTTCCGCATGACTCACTTTCTCTCCTTCAATTCCCTGCTTGAATTTTTACAGTACAATCTGGTTTTCGGCCTCTAGACTCCGCCGAGACAACACTAACAAAAGTGACCAATTACTTTTTCATAGCGAAATCTAAGGGTAATTGCTCCATAATAATTCTTCTTGATCTTTCCACTGCCTTTGACACTTTAGATCTCCCCCTTCTCTAAAATATTCTCCACTCCATTGGCCTCTGTGACGCAGTCTTCTCCTGGCTCATGTTCTATCTATCCAACCACTCCTTCCGTGTTTCATTCTCTGGTGTCTCATCCTCTTCTCTCCTCTTTCTCTTTGAATCCTACAAGGCTCTGTCCTTCGCCCCCTCTCCTCTTCTGACTCTACACCTCTTCTCTTTGTGAACAAATACAATGTTTGGCTTTCAGTATCATCTATATGCTGTTACCCAAATCTATCTTTCCTCCCCGACCTCTTCACCTCTCTCCTGCCTTGTGTATCCAACTGTCTCTATGCAGTCTCCAACTGGATATTTCCCCACTGCCTGAAGCGAAATATGTCAAAAACAGAATTAATATTATTTCCCTATTACACTGCCACCGTTACACCAATGCTCTCACTTTCAATAACTGCACAATCTCCTCAACACCTCATGCCCACTGTCTAGTGGTCATCTTGGACTCTGATCTTACCTTCATTCACCACATGCAGTCCCTTACAAAGTCCTGCTGTCTCCAGCTCTGAAATATCATCAAGCTAAGCTCTTGTCTCAGTAATGATGCAACTAAAATCCTAATTCACGAACTCATCATGTCCCACATTGATTACTACAGCCTTCGAGACACACAATGCTTATCACTCTCCTAATTATTCTAATTAAAATATTCTTATCTCATGGTGCATAGGGTAGAGTTAGCATGGACACAAAAATCCAAGTGGGGTAGAGACCCTCAATTGGACAAGAAACCCAAAATTGCACTCTATGAGAATAAAACACTAAATGGGTCTAAACAATATATCCCAGGCTGATAGCCAAAGGTGCTACACGACGCAAACAAAAAATAATTTATTAAATACATGAGGGAGCAATATCAGGGAGTGTGGGGTATAAATAAATAAGGGTGTGTTTAAAAATACAGTAAATGGTGGCCAGAATAGAGAGTATTCTCTCTCACTCATCAGGTATAATTCACATACTGTATAGGGAAAGCCAATGCTAAAGCTTATAAGGTATGTTCCTTCAGAGAGTACCTGGTGGTGGGCAATGAGGTATAGCCAGCCAAAGTCCTGACAAGGTATACAATAGAAAATTGTACTAACAGCAGGAGATACTAAACACAAAGTAACGTTTAAGGTGTAAAGAAATGTATCCCTGGTTCATCCAAATCACTTGAAAAATTGTAACATATATACACTCCCTGATATTGCTCCCTCGTGTATTTAATAAATTCTTTTTTGTTTTGCGTCGTGTAGCACTTTTGGCTATTAGCCTGGGATATATTGTTTAGTCCCCTTAAGTATTTTATTCTCATAGAGTGCAATTTTGGGTTTCTTGTCCAATTGAGGGTCTCTACCCCACTTGGATTTTTGTGTCCTTCTCCTAGTTACTGTATGTGAGGAATCCGTTCCTGGGTTTGGAGGGAGCTCAGTCTTGCAGAGCTGGTGTGCTCTCAAACAAACCTCCCCTTGGATTTTCAAGCACTGTCACCTGTGTTTGCAATCACTGCTGCTCTGTCTCTCTGCTCTGGCATTGGAGGAATTCTCACACACCCCTTTCTTGGGATTGCTATCCGCCCTTCTTATACTGCTCTCACCCTGTGACTCATTGCTGAGCATAATTCAAGTTCACTTGGATGTAACAGTGTTTGCCAAACACTCCTGCCTTAGCCTTGTTCCTATGACCTGCTGCACTCACTCCTGGCAGAGGTCTGTTCCTGTGCTGAAGTGCTGGATCCCCAGTGCTACTCTTGCCTAGTTCCTGAGACCTGCTACAGAGGTCTGCTTCCTGTGCTGAAGCTCTGGATCCCCAGTGCTACCCTACCTTGTTCCTGAGACCTGCTACAGAGGTCTGCTTCCTGTGCTGAAGCGCTGGATCCCCAGTGCTACTCTACCCTGTATCTGAGACCTGCATTCACGCCAGGAAGAGGTCTGCTTTCTGGTACCTGTGCTGAAGCTTTGGATTCACAGTGCCTGCCTTATCCAGTTCATGAGACCTTCTGCATTCATCCCAGGCAGAGGTTTGCTTCCTTGTACCTGTGCTGAAGCACCGGATCGCAAGCGCCAGCCTTGCGGTGTTCCTGTGACCTGCATTCTCCCTTTGCAGAGACCTTATCATGCATAGGCCATTCCTGCGCTTCAGCTGCTATGCCGAAGCGGTGTGTACCTGACTCCCTGTTGCTGAACTCCAGCCTGGACATCGACTACTCTGACATCTCCAACTCTGACCCTGTCTTGCCCTTGGATTACCCTGCCTTCTCCAACCCTGAAACGGCAACAAATGACTATGAACTGCGCAATCCAGAACCGGCTTCGTGGTCTAAGGTCGGTGTATTCACATCCCCACCTCAGCTCCGCGGTCCGGTCCCGGTTTGTGGCAAGCACGACTGTTACAAGTTAACATTCCCCTTGTTTGCCTCTCTTAACTTCAATCTATCCAAAATGCAGCTGCTAGACTCATTTACCTCACTCTCTGCTCCACTACGCATATCTCTACACTGGATTCCCCCAGCCTCTAGCATTGTATTGTATGTGTTTATTAATTTAGCGCCAAACGTGTACTCAGCGCTTCAGAAAGAATACAGTACAGGGAATTATAATAATACAATAAGTGCAGCAAAATCAGACAATAGGAAAGGAAATCCCTTCTCGAAGTGCTTATATTCTAAGAGGTTTGTTTGGGAACTTACAGAGACATCAGGTGAGGGAATAAGTGCTATAGATGGCAGTGCTTGGTCACAATGGGTAGTAGGAGTGACTGAGTATGGGAGAATAGCCATAAGTGCAGCTATTAGGATGCTTGATTTGTGGGGCACGTTTTAAGGTTAGTCAGTATTAAAATGAGAGGGTTAACACACTTTACAGGGGAAGATATGACAGGGAGGCATGGGTGAAATCAGGTGTGTATGTCTGGCTTCAGGCTTAGGGGAGATACCCAGAAGCAGGAAGGAGTAGATAGAGGGTGTGAATAGAGCATTTGTGTGGGTGTTTTCTATTGAGGGGTAAAGAAGTTGTTGGGAGAGAGGTGTATAAATAATGGTGCAGTGGGGAGTGGGAAGTTGGAGAGAACAGAGACGTTCACAAAGGAGTGAGGAAACAGTAAAACAGCAAAAGCAGTATGGAGGGCATAGTGAGATGCAGGAGGAGAGACTTCCCAGGTACTGGGGGATAGAAAGAGTACAAAGAATCACAGCTTTTGGAAAGTTAATTTCTCGCAGTTGCAAAGTTGTTGTTGTGCAGAGTCCCGATCTTCTTTAAATCTTCACCTCCATTAAATTAAAAACCTTAGTAATTACTTAAATATGTCTTGTCAACACTTCCCGCCCTTAAATCTCAGCCCTCATCCATAAATACATACCTGCAAGCCCCTACATTCTGCCCACGACATCTGCTTTTCCTCCCAACTTATTACAGTACGTCCTCTCAATCCCGCCTGCAAAACTTTTCCTGTGCTGCCCTTCTCTCTGTAATTCCCTACAATGTACCATCACACTCTCCCCCCACTTTCAGATGTTGAAAAACTCCCTGAAAACAGATGTTTTCAAGGAAGTCTTCTCGCCATACCTTTAATATTCAATTCCCCTCCCCTCCTACCCCATTGGAATCAGCTTTTTGGCAGACCAATGTCCACCCTATGTAAAAATCCCCCCCCACCACCCAAAACCTTCATGGCTTCAGCTCTTAGACTGGGCCATATTCTAACCTGAGCCACAGCTTACCGTACAAAGAGCAGCCACCTTACCATCTTGTTTGAAGATTGTCCTTCATTCCCTCTAGAGTGTAAGCTCTCACGGACAGGGTGTTCACTACTTCTTTGTATCTGTTTGTGCATGTTTGTCCTCACCTGTATGTAAGTTTTTATATATTGGTAATATACATAACTGTACCCCATTGTATCGCGCTGCGAAATATGTTGGCGCTTCACAAATAAACAATAATAATACCATACCACAACCACTGCAGAAAGTAGCTAGCCCAGGAGAGGAGCTTCTGGCTGCATCACCTGCTGGCCAGATTGTGAGCTACACTACTGCTGCCTACTGGCCCCCCTTTTTTTTTTTTTAAATATGACCGGTGCAGGGGGCAATTTATCTCTGCCTCAAATGAGGCTTGCACTGTTCTGTAGTTTCTTAAGTTATGAAAGGTTTGTACTAAATCCGTTAGAATGTTGTCTCAACCTATACTCCGTTGCAGAATTATAGACCTAAATAATTTTATTTAGAAAAGAAAGATTCAGAGAGCCTTCAATAAACTCCTAATATTAGACTCTGAGGAAATCAATATGCTACAACATACCACAATGGTGGAAAGATACTATATAAACTAAAAACTAAGTGTGAATGATAATAGAATATTCAATGTATGATAAAATACCTACGGTACATTCACAGTATAAAAGTCCTTTGCAATAGCTTGTAATACATATATAGTTAAAACCAGAGACAGAACATGAAACACAGACAGAGCTCAGTGCACATCCAATGACACCTATACACGGTACAGTGCCTAAATATATATATAGATATCTTTTGAATAAAATGGTCTTTTAGTTTAACTCTTTGGCCAAAGTGTTGTAAGCCCTTTAGCCCCTACACAGCAGACCACATCTCAAGGGTACCTAACACTAATATAAATTCTTAATAACTTCCTCCTCCCTAGTTTGATTTAGTTTCCACGATCTCATTGGCTCTAGTCCCATGTGACGACGCCATGTTGGTTTTGTTGACGTCATGTTAAAGGGAAATGAAGCACAGCCATTCTGATTGGCTGGCTTCATTTCCTTTAAATGACGTCATCATTTTTTTTAGCCTTATCAAAAATCACATGCTTTTCACGGACCAATCAGGACCGTGAGAACCATTTGATGCAAAATGTGACGTCATAGGCCTATAAAAGCCTATCTCGTCTCCTTTCCAGCTAGACGCCATGGGGAGAGGACCTTCCCTCTGAAGAAGAAGCCAGAAGACCCTGAAGACCCCGCAGACGGTGAAGAAGACACAGAAAAGAAGACCACAGATGGTATGGAGTATAAAGACAAGAAAGTAGACACCACATTGGATTACAAAGTATTTTTTATTTTATGGGTTCCTGGTTCCTGTCTTTGGTGGTAAGTAAACTAAAGAAATGTATTTGATTAAAGTTGTAACTGTTTTTTTTGTTTTTTTCTCACAAGTCAGATTTATTTTTTTAATGTCCATTTCATGCCCATGTATGTATATATATCCCTATGGAGCTATATACATACATGTTTATTAAAGGGTTGTTTTGCAAATGTTTATTGCATTTTTTCATGTCTTCTACAAGTCTTTTCTCTGTTTGGTTACTATTGTGTGTGTGAAATGTAATGTAGAATTAGATATGTAATTTCAGATGATGATGTTTGCATGGGTTTATGTTGGGATAAATAATTGTTTATTGTGGCTTATTTGGTGAATTTAGATTGTGTATGATCGTGTTAGTTATAAATAGAAGTGTTTTTGCAATGATTTTGTGTTTGCAAAACAATCATGAATAGGGTTTTTGGTTAAGATTTGCTTGTAATGTATTTCGGATGGCATTAATTATGTGTTGGTAAATTATTATTGTCTACTTGCTTTGTTTATATTGTATGTTTACTTTCAATCGTGTATTTGTTTTGGACCATTGATTGCTAATGTGTACATGATGGAAATATTATTTGCATCCTCTACACATTATTCAATTGTATGTTTTATTGCAATTTTATCTTTACTGGTTTGAATAGGTACTGTACTTGCAGTATTCTCTTATGAGATGTGTTTTTATTTTCATTTGGCTTTGTTTTTAATTTGGCAGTGATGTTGTCAATTACAGATCGGATATTTTAAATTGCTACATGCATATCCTTTCCCATTTCTTTATAGATTGCTTAATCATACTTATATTTGACAAATATTTATAAAGATATATTTAAAATATTATGTATTATATATATATATATATATATATATATATATATATATATAAAGAGAATGATGAAGCCACTCTGCAAATGAATGGGTGCAGGGGGGCTTCACCCATTAATAACTTTAGCGCTTATTAACCGTTATTGTTATAAAGGGGTTAAGTAACACCACAATATATTTGCTATATGGTGTGGGTGGGTTATATATAGTTTATTAATAATTGTTAAGTTTATTGCGGGTATGTGTATTGTTTTGAATGTGGGCATTGGGGGTAGGGGGTATTATCCCCAAGGGACGGAGTGTAGGCCTACCGGTGTGTTGGGGTAATGGTGGTTATGCCTCACGGGGGTTAGTAGGGGGGTGTCTATTTATGTTAAAGTATTTATGTGCTTTTTTATTATTTTTTGGGGGCACAGACTTGATACTGTAGGCAAGCGGGGACCCCTGTGGAACACCCGTGGGCCACCGCCAGCCTATAGTACCATTCCTGTGCTAAAAAAATAACTATGGGTTATGTATACAAGGGGGGGTTTAGGGGTTGTTGGAGGCACAGAGGCTGATTGTGTTGTGTACTGCAATGTTTATTGGGGGCAATTGTCCCCAATAAACATGATACTGTGACTTAACCCCTTCATTGCATTAACGGACAGCCGCTAAGGTAATGAAGCAGCATTACAGTATTTGTATTAATAGTGTACATGTGCAGAGGGTCTCCGTACATGAACCGTGTTGGTTTTATGTCCGGGGATCCCTTGCTTCCCAAGATATAGGGCCCGTTATGGGGTGCCGGTATCTCCTATGAATGGAAATGTCCCGCGTCATGTGATCGGGCTATATCCATGCATAGGAGAAACCGGCACCTCATAACGGGGCCTGTATCTCGTGAAGCAGGGGGTCCCCGGACATAAAACCAATGCGGTTCTTCTCCGGTGAGCCCCCGGCACATCTACAATATTAATCCAATTGTTATGTAAACATTTTTTATTTGCCGGCGAAATTTGTGCAGAGAATGGTGGATCTCGATCTCTGCTTACAGATCTCGGCAGCGGAGCCCTTCTCGCCAGGCCTCGCCATCTCTCTGCCGGATTCCTCTCACAGTTATGCGCACCTTCCTGCATACTGCGAGGGGAATCTGCCAAAAACATAGCGAGTTCTATGTCTGGTGAATCTCCATTCTCGCACTTTCCTGCATAGGCCCCACAGTATGTTAAATTTGAAACAAAATATGTTTTCTTGGGTGAATTATGTCTCTTACTGACAGCTCCGTTCACAAACATTCCTTCAAATATTCTAAGAAATGTGAGCAAAGCATAAAGTATTCTATTTGGTCATTTCCAAATGAATCATTTGCACTTTTCACTTTTTAAGCAGATATTGCAAAACAAACAAAATAGTTAGGCAAGGTTTGATAAAAGAATGTTTAATTATTTGCAAGTATTAGAATACAACTTGATCTCCATGTACCGTAGCAAATCTGCATTTGTCATTTTATGCAAAGTCTATTATTCACACAAGTTTTTCAGAAGCTGTGAATGTCTAAAGTTCACCACCAACATAAATGTGCACACATTTTCCCCACAACTCTTTTAATTATAATATGCACAGTTTTTGTTATTATCACATGATGTAAGTACAGTATAATTGACATACAGTACTGACAATATACTGTATAAAGTTAGATCATGGCTTTATGTGCTAAGTTGCTCCTTTCTGATTTACTTTGTGTCAGTTATGCGCCAGAGCAAAAAATGCAGAAAGTGATAAAGCTCATTAAAAATATTAATTTCATACAAATGAGAATCCGCATTTGACTTAATGTAACTACTTTGAACTGTCATTCAAATTGAAAAGATCTAATTGTGCTATATCGGCCACAGCTGCTTTCTTCACATGACTGCACCTTTCTAAATTGCTTCATGTTTAAAAAGCAAAAATAGAGTATATTTGTTTATTCTGTCAGAAGGTACATTTGAAATATGTATAAAAGTAAAAGTTCTACAGCTGTCTTCTTTTGGGTTTTGGAAAATGTTGGTGTTATATTTCCCTGAATAAATTAATCGCTGTTGCTGTCTTTCAGCTGTCTACTAGTTTATTTGCATTTCTATTTTTTGTGTGTAGAGATTATATACAATGGAAGTGCCTAATGATGAATGGTAACTAAAATACAGTAAATCAGACCTCAGCAGACATTTGAAACAACTGAAACCAATCAATCTCAATGCTGATTAAGAGAATAAATTGCCTTACTGTAGCCATCATTGAATTCTGAATACTTAATTTTAGACTTTTTTGACATCCGAACTGGACTTTTAAATAAAACCCTGTTTTTTCCATAATTTGCCAATGGAGGTAAAAAAAGAATTGCAGCATGTAAAAACTTATTTTAGGAATAGAAAAATGATTTACTCTTGACTTTTGGAAAACTGGGTGGATCCAGAACTTAATAAACATTTCATAGGGATTGCAAACAACAGGCAAAGCGAGAGAGATAAATAAACATTAGTTTATTCTGGCCAGAGCCAACAGGGAGATACACGGGGCATAAAACAAGGCAATAACTCACCACAAACTTAGGAGGGGGGGGAGGAAAGGGGACTCATAGATCGCTAAGTAAAGGGTGCTGCCGAAGTTATCTTATCCTAGATGCCACCTTTATCCATCCGTTCTTCAATCCAGTAACTCAAGATACCCTCCTTTCATCCACAGTTCACTTTCTAGTTGGTAACTGAGACCAACCATGGACAATTGTAAAGCCATGGTTGGCATTGACTTGTATGAGACTAAGCATCATTCAGAAATAACGGGGGACAACTAATCAGTGCCTTTTACTGAGCTAAACAGGAGCCGGGGGCTCTACCGGACAGACCGATAAGGATCTGTGGTGGTGAAAATACCGACGGGGCGGGCTTTGGGAGCATGGAAAATTGGTACTGACCAATGTTAATCAAGCTGAAAAATCTAAGACCAGGCCCAGGTTCCTGATTACAGATCCATAACTCCTGCAGGGGTATAGCTGCTGAGAACACAAAACAAAAATCACACCGGGTGCTCGTATATAAAAATTAAACACTAGTTGTTACCAATGTATCAGGCAAAGTAATAATATGATGTGAGATCAATTATTATATAACATATTATATACGTGCCACAGGAGGAAGTCACAATCGTTATATTAACGAACAATTGGTTAACTGAGAAAGAAGTGCATGGGTGACTTGATGAAATACCTGGTCCCCACGGCATGCATCCACAAGTTCATAAGGAGCTAAGATTAGTTAAAGCCAAGGACTCCATTTCCATAGACTCAGTACCTCTAGATTGGTGTAAAGCACACGTGGTGGCTAAATTTAAAATGGAAGCTACTGTAGATCATAACCAAGGATAATACAGACTTGTAAGCCTGTCATAAATTGTTGGGAAACTACTTGTACTGTCGGTTTAATACAGGATAACATTCAGGAATACCTAATAAATAACAAAATTATTAGTAGAAGTCAGCATGGATTAATGAAGTATAGATCGTTCCAAACTACTGTAACTTATTAGTTTCTTTGAGGAGGTAAGAAGCAATTTAGACAAGGGTAAATTTGATGTGGTCTACTACAGTACTTAGATTTTGCAAAGTCTTTTGATACTGTTCCACACAAGATGTAAGTGCACAAAATAAAGCAAATTGGACTCAGTAAAAATATTTGCACCTGGATTGAAAAATAGTTGAAGGATAGTCGACAGAGAATTTTCATAAATTGAACTTTTTCAGGTTGGGCTAAAGTTGAGAGTGGAGTACCAAAGGGATCGGTACTGGGACCCTTGCTTTTTAACTTGTTTATTAATCACCTTGGAATTTGCATAGAGAGCCAAGTCCCCATCTTTGCTGCTGACACTAAATTGTATATGGTACTAGAATAAGAGCAGAATGTAATTTCTCTCCAGAAGAACTTTGATAGACTGGAATCTTGGGCAGGTAAAGGGCAGGTGAGGTTTAATACAGATAAATGTAAGATTGTGCATTTGGGAAATAAGAATAAACAGGCAATTTACAAATAAAATGGGGATAAATCAGGAGAATCCTTGATGGAGAAAGATTTAGGCGTGCTTGTAGACAACAAGCATAGCAATAGTGCCCAATGTCATGCAGTAGCTGCAAAGGCAAATATGATCTTATCTTGCATTAAGCGGGGAATAGATAGAAAGGAAGTATAGATGCAGTGGCCATTATTTTAACAAATCATGGTGCCATTTTCGTGTGCGCTGCTGTACTCCATGCAGCATGAATGCGGCCAATCGCCCCAGGCACATGTGTTTATCGCGGTTGCTTTGTTTGAATTTCATGGATTGTGTGCAATTAAATGCAATGCAATGAATAAATTGTAATGTGTACAGTACTGTGCTACTGTGTCTATTTCAGGTGTTTAAAAGCCAGAACACTAAAATGCCATTTTATGCACTCGCCTGCACTCGCGTCTTAAGGCGGTACGGTTGGAAGAAATCCCACGCCATGACATGGGCATTCCAAGGTACTGTATATACCGCGCGATTTGTTAAAATAATGGCCGCTGCATCTGTAAGCATAAATGTGCCCATCTATAAAGCATTAATAAGACCACACCTTGAATATGGGTACAGTTTTGGGCACCACTCCGTTAAAAAAAAGACATTATGGAACTAGAAAAAGTGCAGAGAAGAGTCACCAAATTAATAAAGGGGATGGGAAATCTGACATGAGGAGAGGCAAGCTAAATTAGATTGGTTTCCATTAGAAAAGAGGTGTACAGGGAATAAGGGGGAATATGATAACTATATACAAATATATTCAGAGACTATTCAAGGAGCTTTCAAAATAACTATTCATCCCAAGGGCAGTACAAACTACACAGTGTCATATCTTAAGTTTGGAGGAAAGGAGATCTCACCAGCAACGGTAAGGGCAGTTAAAATGTGGAATTCATTATCCATGAAGATGGCAGGTAAAATAAATATCTTAAAAAAAAATAAGATTAGAGATCTTTTAAAAAGAAAAGGTTTACAGGGATACACCAAATAAGTAAACATGGGAAGGATATTGATCCAGGGAGAAATATGATTGCCATTAATTGGAGTCAGGAGGAATTTAATTTTCACCTTATGAAACAGCATTGGATGATGTTAATATTCTCATTCCCCCATTCTCCCACATTCACTGGATTACTACAACAAGTAAAGGAACACAAGGTTCACCTGTTACTACATTCCCCTCAGAAATCCAAGGGATCCTCTACACCCAAGAGCAAGAGGCCTAGCGAGAAGAGGGAAGAAACTCCAGTCAAGTCAACGGTAAACAAGCCAAGATTTTCTGGGAGCGCCTCCCCTGCCAATAATCGCCGCACGCCGCCCCGTGACATGGTGTGTTTCAAGTATGGAAGAAAGGGGCCCCTATCCTACGACTGCCCTATGGGAGAGCGCCGAGACAGGAGCCCACCCCCAATAAATTCCCTCCTAAATCATGGTCTGTGGGGTATTCACAGTGGATGGGGGGACCTAGGAGTCCTCCGAGGAGATAGGGCCAAGACCACCAGATGACCAGCCAGGAGCCACTGCGGCTGGGGACCACCCCGCCAACGATGAAAACACCTGACTAGGACCCGTAGCCCTCATACGCGTTGTAGTGGATGGCATCTATTCATCGGCATTGCTGGACACCGGGTCCCAGGTGACCATTATATACCGAGGATTTTATGATCAGCATCTTCAGAAGAGGCCGTTGAGGTCAGCAGAACATATGAAAGTAAGGGGGTTGAGAAGTGAAGACTACCCCATTGAAGGTATTGTGATGATGTGTCTGGAGATCCAGCAGCTGAATCCCGGGATATCCCACCCCATGGAAGTGGAGGCACTAGTGTGTTCTGAACCCCGGGAATTGCCTAAATACCCGATCATTTTGGGAACCAATGCTGATATCGTGCGGTCATTCAGGCCTATTTACAAGAGACAAATGAGTTGCCTATGTCCAGCCTTCAGCTACAGCTTGTCGAGGTGGAAGAAGACCCTAATGTGTCCACACCAGACAGTTATGGATTACTCTTCTGTGGGCGACCGAGACTGACCGATATCCCACCCGGGGGAGTGCAGTGGATATCCGCCTGGTGTTCCTATAAAGATCGGGACGAAGCCGAGCATCTATTCTCTTTGGACAGCACCCCCGAGGAAGATGCCCAGAGAGGGTACAAGATAATATCGGAAATAAGGGACTGGGCATCCTCGATTCCACGTCAGACCAATGTGTCTGTTCCAAACCTCTCTCCCTTCACCATGGCTATTGATACAGGTCAAAGACTGGGTCGAATATATCCTGTCAGCCCTATGGAAGAGCCATTCCATGTTAACGCTGCGATCGCCCACGAATCCACGGAGAGGTTGGAGTTCGATTTTGATTCTCCGGACTACCGGACGAATGGAGAGACCGGATGTGGGCCAAGTTGGAGGAACGACGAGAGGTGTTCTCCACCAGCGAGATGGATGTGGGTTGCAGACGCAGTGCCCAACATACCATCCGCCTGAGCGATATGACCCCTTTCCGTGAACGCTCCCACCGCATCGCCCCTTAGGGATATGTGATCCAATGTACGGAATGTAATACATGAGATAGAAGAAGCAGGGATTGTTACGGAGTCAAGGAGTCCCTACGCCTCCCCCATTGTGGTCGTGAGGAAGAAGAATGAGTCAGTGAGACTATGTGTGGACTGTCGAACGCTGAACAATCATACAGTCCTGGATCAGTATACCCTTCCTCGTATAGAAGAAATCCTGAACGCCTTAAACGGGAGCCAATGGTTCAGCGTCCTTTACTTAAGGTCTGGGTATTACCAAGTACCCATGAGCATGGAGGATCAGGAGAAGACAGCCTTCATCTGTCCCTTAGGCTTCTATCAATTTACCCTTATGCCGCAGGGCATCTGTGGAGCACCCGCCACCTTTCAGCGTCTAATGGAGAAAATCATAGGCGATATGAACCCTAGAGAGTGCCTAGTGTACCTGGATGACATAATTGTCTTCGGGAAAACGTTGGAAGAACACGAAACGCGGCTTCTAAAAGTGCTGGACCGCCTGGTGAAAGGGCTGAAACTGTCCCTGGATAAATGTCGTTTCTGTCGAACCTCAGTGATCTACGTGGGACATATAGTGTCAGCTGAAGGAATAGCCACAGATCCGGCCAATGTAGAAGCTGTAGGGAATTGGCCACGGCCGGACAATGTCATGGAACTGCACTCTTTCCTCAGGTTCTGCGGGTACTATCGTCGTTTTGTGGAAGGGTACTCCCGCCGGGCCAAACCACTCAACAACTCCTTAAAATATACCCAAAGATACAGGACGTAAAGCCGCATCCGCTCGTCAGTCGTTTGGTGATAAGTGGACGCCAGAGTGTGAACAGGCCTTCCTAGGTCTAAAAAGGAGTCTGATGGCGGCCCCAGTGTTCGCGTATGTGTGAGGATTCGCTGTTCCGGTGGCTTGAGAACTCCTGTCATGACAGACGCCCAGGACGCACCAACGTGCATTCCAGCTGCGCACGCGCAAACGGATCTCGCGTGGTCTAAACCTCTGCTCGCGGCTTCTAACTCCGCCCCTCGGTCCAGCGCACAAAGGGTGGGCTTCTCTAGCACTCCCGCTGACGCACGACACAAGGTCCGCCCCCGCTCTGAATCTGGACAGGACCGTCGTGGGAGTAACGTGCGCCCTAAGCCCCACCCCCTGACCTCCGTCACACACGTTGGTCGGCGCGTGATCGACTCCGCCCCCACCTCTGATCTGGCTGCATCATAGGGCACACCTGTGTGCACCAGCAGCCTATCATATCTCACTTCCTGGTACCGCCGTGGCTGGCTATTGGAGGCTCCTCCTTTAAATACCCTCAGTCTACACTCATTCCTTGCCGAGCATAGTCAGTGTGACGCTGTGTCTTGCTGCATTCAGTTTCTGATATCTTGTCTTGCCCTGTCTGCCTGATTAACCCTTTTTTGCCTGAACCCTGCTAGTTGGACTCCGCTTCTCTCTACTCCTGACCTGGCTTACGCACGATTCTTCACTCTCCGCTCCTGACATTGGCAAAGTACTCTGACGATCCGCTCTTCTACAATCCTGACCTTGGCAAAGTACCCCAACGATCCGCTATTCTACAATCCTGATATGGCAAGTATATACGACTACTCTGCACTCTATAACCCTGATCCAGCTTGCACGACCAATCTACATCCTAGGCACGCCGCGTGGCTGTGGGTTGTCGTTTCTCAATTCCCTACCTCAGCACTGCGGTCGCGCTTCGTTTGTGGTGAGCTATGCGTTACAGTATGCTGAGCCAGAACAACCTTACGTTCTACATGTGGATGCTAGTCTCAATGGACTAGGCATGGTACTACACCAGAAACATCCGGCAGGGCTCCGGCCTGTAGCTTACATTAGTCGCAGCCTAACACCCAGTGAACAAAATTATCCAGTGCATAAGTTAGAGTTTCTGGCACTGAAATGGGCTGTTGTGGACAAACTCCACGATTATCTCTATGGAGTTGCTTTTGAAGTGCGAACGGACAATAATCCCCACACTTACATCATGACTTCAGCCAAGCTGGATGCGTCCGAACATCGGTGGCTGGCCGCATTGTCCAATTATAATTTCACCCTGAAATATAAGCCCGGCCCTCTGAATATTGGAGCTGATGCCCTGTCTAGAAGACCTGGACTAAATGCCACTCCGGATGACGACCAGTGGGAAGAGATTCCGTGACCTGGACTGAGGGCTATCTGCTGTACTGCTGCCATTATTGATGACCGAGTAGCTTTCTCTGAATTAAGATTTGCGGATTCTCTAGGGTGTAAGTCCAAAGAAATCAAGGCCGCATACTGTGATCCCAGTGGAATGCACATCACTCCAGACAAGATCATATCCTGGAAAGATATGGTTCACTATCAAGGTCATGATCCTGTAGCTGGCGCCATACGCTACGCTATCCAGAAAAATCAGCCAGCACTGCTAAAGCGCGCACCTAGTGATGTGGTGGCCATTCTTATGAGGGAAGGTGACGAGTTCGAGATAAGCGATAGCCTACTTTATAGAGTGATGAAATACCACAATCACCCAAGCAGGCGACAACTGGTCCTCCCCAAGAACCTACAATACATGGTTCTGAGAGCATTACATGATGAAAATGGGCACCTAGGTATCGACAAGACCTTCGGACACGTAAGAGATAGGTTCTTCTGGCCAAAAATGCATGAGGCGGTTGAACACCATTGTCGACGATGTGTCAGGTGCATTCAACGTAAGATTCTCCCGACAAGAGCAGCCCCCCTTGGCCATCTGAAGAGCTCAGGACCCATGGACTTAGTGTGTATGGATTTCCTGTGTATTGAGCCTGACCCACGGGGAATATGCAATGTGTTGGTTATCACGGACCACTACACCAGATATGCTCAGGCCTTTCCGACCAAGGATCAGAAAGCCATTACAGTAGCCAAGATCCTCTGGGAAAAATACTTTATACATTATGGTCTCCTCAATAGACTGCATTCTGACCAAGGCCGAGACTTTAAGAGTAAACTAATTCGGGAATTGTTAAAAATTCTGAACATCACCAAGTCACAAACCACTCCTTACCATCCTGAAGGTGATGCTTTACCTGACCGATTTAATCAGACTTTGCTGGAAATGTTGGGTACCTTAACTGGGACACAGGAGACAGAGTGGAGTCGCCATGTGGAAACTTTAGTACACGTGTACAATTGCATTCGACATGAATCCACTGGATTCTCTCCCTATTTCCTTATGTTGTTACTCGTGGATATACGGCTAAAAGTATCCACCGATGGAGTTCAAAATGCCAATCACTTCAAATATGTAAGGCAGCTTCAGGAGAACTTACAACAAGTGTATCAACAGGCCGAAAAGTCTACAGAGAAACTGAATGCTGGAAATAAAAAGCGTTATGACCACAAGGTCAAACACCGTGAAATCCATCCTGGTGACGCCGTACTTCTCCGCAACTTGGGAGTACCGGGGAAACATAAACTAGCCGACCGTTGGCGAGACGGTGTCTATGAAGTGGAGTCTCAGATGCCTGGCCTCCCGGTCTATCGCAACATAGACTCTGAGGGCTGGGTAAAGGTATGGCATAGAAATCATTTATATCCCATTCCACAGGTGGGAGATGATGAGCCTGAAATACAGGCTAGCCCTTTGGATGGTGAACCAAATTCACCCGAGGTTGGTCAAGAGGCTGTAAATGATACCACCTCTGAAGATCCCATGGAGGGACCCTCTCAAAGGGGCCCCCAAACTCAACGGGCATCTCCCGGATGAGCTACGGGTAACCAAGCACCTACTAGGGAGACTCCCAAGAGTCCATCTCTGAATCCACAGAGTCCGTATTTTGTGCCTTCCAGAGACTGCAGAGACATTACTCCCCTCAAGGGAAGAGGCTGAGCCTCAGGACTATATTGGTCACTCTCCCGAGGAAGTGACAGAAGAGCAGCTCCTCTGGAGCCAGAGAGTTGGGAAGCCTCCAATGAGGATGACCTATGATCAGTTCGGGGTACCCCATTATGAGGTTCAGCAGTGGGCTCGCAATAGAATGAAGTCTGGTATTGTTATGTTCACTGAGATGTACAATCTTATATACAGTAGAACTATGATGTGATAAGTTGTATGTACCTCCTGAATTTTTTTATTATATAATCTGTGTATGAAGTTATGATGAGTTATTGTTATGTTGTTCCAAGCGGGGCCGTTGGATTCTACAAGGGGGAGGATGTAGCCAGGTCCCCCTGGTTTGCCCTCACCTCCCCTGCGGTGAGAGAGTCAAAGAGGGTTGCAGAGTGTGCAGGGAGCGCTCCGGTGTATGGGAGGCTCCGCGGCGGCCCGAGCGCTCAGGGTGGCGCCATTGTGATACTCGCACATGCGCAGTGAGTCTGGGAGGCGACGGCGCTTGAAGAGAGTTTGCGCATGCACAGGGAGTGGCTGCAGTAGCGCGCAAAGCCTGGACCAATGGGAGGAAGGCTAGAGCAGGGGACTACAAGTCCCATGAGCACCAGAGAGACCATGTGATGCCAGGGAGCCAATAGGGTGACAGGGGCTCTGCAGGAAGGAGATAGAAGGTTGCGCAGGGGAGCACGATGGCCAGTCAAGACCAGGAAGGGGAAGAGGTAGGAGCTATATGTGTAGAGAGGCAAGTAGCCTCTACACTAAGCCAGAAAACCCCCTAGGCCCCAGTTAGGCCCTTGAGTCACAGACAGCTTGTGGTTGCTGTAGGGATAGGCCCTAGAATAGGAACCTGCCCCAGTAGTGTGCAAAGTCAGGGACACAGAGGTAGCTGCAGTTTGTTATCAGAGGTTTGGGACCAAACCTCCTCAGAGACATTTACATCTACCCGGGTGGGATCGCCCTGGAAGAGCATCGCAGAAAGCATCACGTCTGCGGATCCTTTGCGAAGATTAGTCTGCTGGTCCGAGTGCAAGAGTGCTCGGCAGGTAGCTCTACACCAAAGTGCACCAACTATAACACTCTCATTCTAGTGGCCGTGCAGTCACCACACATGGGGTTTTGGGTTTGGGACATTGGGGGGGAATACGGTGGAGGGTCGCGTCCTGCGAGACGTTTTGGCTAGTTGTGTCTCTATTGGGAGGAGTATGTGAAGGTTATGCATATGAGTCTATGATTGCAATTAGTAAAGGTATCTGTTATTTTATGCACTGCGTGTATGTCATTATATTGGTGTCCTGTGAGGAGCAACTCCCGCTCTGCTGGGAGCCATCGCAGGTGGAGGCGCTGCATCTGGTAAGAAACAATATACTGTATATATATCGCACCAGGCTCTCTGTGGCAGAGGCTCGGGCCCTGCAAGCCAAAAGATTATCCAGATTATACAGCATTAGTAGTCTTCCTGTATTCTAGGGGAAACATACATACTGTATGTGTATGGCTAAAGAGCCTCAGACTACTGTATACAGTATGAACTCATAACGTTAATCTGTGCTTCAAATATAAATCTTCAAATTACAATTTAATTACACACACACACAGACTTGCAGAACTGTACGGCTATACTGTGTATGTTTAATTGCTATTAGACTTTTAAGACAACAGCTCGCGATCGCCCACTTGAGTTTCTAGATGGTATTGCAGACAACGCTAAAATGCAATTTTCAACGCCCGATAAATAGATTCTGCACGCGATAGAAAACCGATAGAAACTCGAGTCAATTGCTATACGGTTGGAAAACATAGCGCGTCATGACCCGGTATTCATAGCGGTTCGGTGTGCGAGGCTTTAAAATAAAGGCTGGCGCATCTGTAGTGCTTAGACAGCACCAGACCTTTTGCTATGGTACGTTTGGCAAAATTACAAGTTATGCAACACTTGTACTGACAACCAGGTATAAATCGTTGCTACTGCTGCCCTCCATGTGGTAACATTCTTTGTGCCTCAATATCTGAGGACTTAGAAATACCACTACAGCATTATTCTAGCTAACTGGTATCTACACTGAGATCAGCAGTACTACAATATCTCAATCTACAGCATATCAGTATTTGATTATATACTCATCCAGTTGTAAGAAACACCTACTGAAAAAGGTGACACGAGTTCCACCAGTCCATCCTATGCAGGGATAAGGGTTTTTTGTATTTATTCCCCATTTTACCCCTACAAAGGGTGATTCTATCTTTATAGGACCATATATGATGACGAATTTCAATCATCAGTATATACCTACGTTTGATCATGAGCACTCTTACAATGCCGATCCTATGATCACAGTCACTTGACAAGTGTTGTTTGTTTTTAACTCCCATTTTGTTACATTCATTTTGGACATTAAAATCTTTTTAACTAGTTCATAAATCACCAGATGGTGAATGAGTGCTATAAACTAGGTTTCCTGTTCTTGTGTATTCCTGTGTAATATATTATACTGTTATGTAAATGTTATTTTATTGTGTATTTATTTTATTTTGAAAACAAAAGGGCAAACGTGCTATTAGCCATTCTTGGCTACCAGTGCTTTTGCCCATTTGTATGTGTGGTGATTGGGGTTCGAGATGTTGGGGGATGGGGGTAATTTCTCCAGGGAGAGTGGTTAGGTCTTCCGGGTGGGTAGTGTGCAGGGTTAAGCCCTTAATTATTATAATAGTTAATAACTGCTAAGGAAATTAAGGGCTTAGTGGCCAGTAGTCCATTTTTTAATTTTAATGTTGCTGCCCATGGAGGATGAGGAGGAATGAGAAGCAGATGAGGGCAGCCTTCATCCTGGCAGGGGTAAGTATAACTTTAATTTACTGTATGCTTGCTTAGTAATCTTTTATTTTGAATGGGCACATGTGCTATTATCCAGATCTGGATGATAAGAATTTTGCCCATTACTGTACTGTATGTGTTGTGGGGGTTTGTTGGGGGTAGAGAGGTTGGTAGTAAGGTGTCCATTCATTGCTATTGGGGTTATCTTTACTCCTATTGAAGGCATAGGTAACCACACTGGCAATCAGTGGGTGTATTGTATAGTATTATTTTTTGTATTGTATACTAATGTTTATTGGGTGTACAGTAGGTGGCTGAAGGTGGTATTTTCCCAGGTTTGGGTGGTTATGCCTCTCGGGTGGGTAGCGAGAGGGGTTAACCCCTTCATTACCTTATCAGTAGTAATCCCTCCCACAACCTTCCTGGTAGGCCTAACCACTCACCCTGGAGCAACTTCCCCCTTCAACTAACCCTTCTACCCCAATAAACCTGGTACTCTGACATGAGAGCATGATTCTCTGTTTGCCCTTCAGTCTTCTGTGTGTTGTACAGTAAGTTTTTACTAAGAATCATTATATCTACTGTACCCATATAAAACATACAAATGTGCCAACTTTTTTTCTTACAATTAAAGCCTACTATGCTAATGAAAATATGCTTTACATCAAGATGTGCAGTATTTGTGAATTTAAATAGCTAATAACATACAACAATAGTTGACTATTTTGTATAGGGACCACACCTACCATTGGAATAAAAAAAAAATATCCTCATGAATTAAATAAATCAAAAACATAATTACAAACTAATTAAACAACGAAAACAAAAAGAGAATACATATACTGGTACGTGTAGCAGAAGAAAGTATAATGTTATTTTAACATTGTCTGCCTCCTCTCATTCTCCCTTTTCCTGCACATTGCACTACCATTTAAGCAAAATTACATTTGTGCCTATATAAATATATAAAAATGTAGAATCGTAGTCCAAACAACAGTTTGTTGTACAGTGCAGTAAAAACCGACAACAGTTTTATATACTGTAACAGACATCATGTACTGTACATGTACTGTACAAAGCTCTGATGGCATTGTCTTGTAAGATAAACAGATGTTGCCAACATTATTGCACCTGCCGGTGCATCAAAGTTGCACAAATGTGACAGCTGATGCATATTACCATTTTTTTCAATGAAGCTGTGTCAATTCGCAGCAGCTTTGCATCTTTGAGAGCAATAACTTTGGTTACATCTATATATAGAAAAGAGACCATGGTAAGTACCGTATAATGGTAACATTTATCAGGTAAAAAAGAGAATATTCAAACTTACAATAACAAAATATCAGTGATTTCGTAGCGCCAGCAGTGGTGTCGGATGGAAAATGGGAACAGTTAGGACAAGGGTAGGCAATGACACCTCCACAGCTGAATACAGTCCTCGTACCTTGGAAATGATGTCATAAGTGGCTTGACCTAAAGATATACCTCCCCCTCCATGTCCATTGGCTAATATATAATACATTTTGTTAAACATTGAAAAGATAATAAACTCAAAAAATTAAAAACTGAGGAAAAAAAGCAAGGATAGGCGGAGATAAAAGACAAAAGTGAAAAACAGTAAATATGTATATAATAAATACATATAAAAAATCTCATATACTATATATTAATGAAAAATATCTGAGAATATATACAGTAACTTTATAAATTCTAAATCCCACTTATAAATAGACCTAGTGAATAGGTGAATACTGTATCTATGAATATAAACCAATATTTGACTCTTTACGTGCTTAGGTTCCACCCAATGAATTTCATTACTTATATTGATCACTTCCTGAGGGATACTGTATAAGTTACCAATAGAAGTTATGAAACTCATTGGGTGGAGCCTAAGAATGTAGCAGAACGTCGGTACACGTGAGAGGTGGGGATTTAGGGACATCATCGGGCGAGAAGAGAGATGTTGCCAACCCCAGCTGCAACTACCATGGCTTAAGTTCCAAATACTGCTGATGGCAATTCTTTTAAATCGCTAAGACTGTGAAATCTAATTAGTAAGGCATACATCAGGTCTTCAAGCCACATAATAGAAAGAGAAAAGCTGAGTCTACTTTTACGAGTTCCTTTATTCTTATATACCATCATTAACGATAGACAAAGTGTGAGTACACACTTGTAAAAGTGGGCAGTTCCTGTTAGAGTACAGAAATACTACTCTATGTTCCTTTGTCTTCTCTTTTCAATCCTATAATACATCAGAATTCCTGAGAGGATCATCTGGATACAGCACACCAACTGCTTCCTGATAACAGCACAAAAGGAGGAAGTTGGATCAAAGAATCAAAGGAATTATTAGTTTTTATCTTTCTTCAATGTTCCTGCAACAGGGAGTACATCTTTTGTTAAATGTATTACTTTGGGGTTTTGGGAAGAATCTGTGAGTCCCCCAGGCTGCCATTCCCCATATGAGACTCGATACAGTTTACACTTTAAGGATTTTCTAATTGGACGTTATTGTGTTTTAGTTTTGAATATCGTCTACTATTTGTCACAGCGTGATCACAACACAATTGTAGTAGGTATAGCGCTGAGAGTATATTAATTGTTTTCTTTTCCTTAATGTATTATTATGGTTGTATATATGTTTCTTCTATTAATATGTTTGTATGTGGTTATATGTATTTTGATTGTCATTGAAAGGATGATCAGCTCTACGTGACTTTTTTCTTCTTTTCTATTTAGTTGATATAATATAATAATACACTATATTTAATTAATATGAAGAAAATGTGTAATTGCATTCATAGATATGATTTTATATTAAAATACACAATATTTGTTCTTACTTTTATATGGTATATTATGAGAAACTGTCATCTCCTAAATTACAAATGTAAATAAAAACTAATTCAAAGAAACTCATATAGGTTTATATTCATAGATATTTACTTAGTCACTAGGCCTGTTTATAATTGGGATTTAGTATTTGTAAATGTATTTATTCACAGTTATTTGTTATTAATATATACAGATGTGGCCAGACTTACTGTTTTCGATGCGGTGATCTCGTGCAGCGCTGCAGTTACACTCGCTTATGCCCCTGAAAACAAGAGGCCTTGGAGAATTAAGTTTGCAGGGGTCCAAGCGTTCATCCTGCCGGTCCATCAGCCGTCAGAGGGACAGTCTTCAAGAGTGGCACAGAGCTGCATGGAGTGGCATGGAGAAGCAGACTCTCTCTGTATCTCACGAGCAGCTCTGATGGTAAGTGAAGCAGTCAACCTGTCAAACCCCCTTGATGATGTAGTTGACCAAATATTCCCCTTTGCTCTTAAGCAGAAATGCTTTTAAGTAGAAATCTTTAAAGTAGTATGGAAGTTTAAAAAAGGAAGTTGGGACCATTGATCTGCTTCTCATCTCATCTCATCTCTTGTCTTTTCTCAGGTAAAAACATCTCAAATTGTCTGTGTGTCCTGCAATCCTCATACCCTGCTGTCTATTTAGCTAATTTTAGTTCAATTTAGGTAAAAACATCTCAAATTCTCTGTGTGTCCTGCAATCCTCATACCCTGCTGTCTATTTAGCTAATTTTAGTTCAATTTAGGTAAAAACATCTCAAATTGTCTGTATGGAAATCATCCCCTATTGCCTTAATTTAATTCATCTTTCACACTTGTGCAAGACAACGCCCACCTTTGAAAAACAATTTGGTTTAACTACCCTCACATGTGCTAATTAAGTTTGTTGTACCAAGCAGGTGACTTTCTAAATGTATATAAGTAAACTTACAACAGCCATTGCTGCTTGCAGCCTTTGCTCTTAAGCAGAAATGCTTTTAAGTAGAAATCTTTAAAGTAGTATGGAGGTTTAAAAAAGGAAGTTCAAAAAGAAGTGGAAAAAGTGGACACATTCTACTGCTTCTGATTCCTGCATTTGAACTACGCTGGAAAGGAGGTTATCATCCCACACTGCACATCTCAACACATTACTATTGCTGTGATGCCACCTTTACTTTTTATATTTACTGTAACCTCACTTATTTTCAAATTATGCACTTCCTTCCACCAGCCTCATCATGTCTCTAACTCTATTCATATTTCGCCATCTCTCCTTACTTCACTACTTCTCAGTTCACATGAACTCCTCTCTTACCTGCGCCCTCTGTCACCACACAGTTATGCCGCCTGCACTAAAACACACCCCTACAAATCATCCTCACACATTCTCTTTCTGTCCATGCTTCTCCTCCTTGCTTCTGGGGATATCTCTCCCAATCCTGGTCCCTGCCTTATTTCTACTTGCTCTCGTCCTCGCCTTCCACATGCAACTTCTACTCCTTCTGGTGTCAACCCCTCTAACCTCATACCCATCCCCTGCCACCCTCCCTCCTCTCTCCCTTTCTCCTGTGCCCTTTGGAATGCTCGCTCCCTCTCTAACAAGTTCCTCTCTGTGCATGACTTCTTTCTCTCTCACTCCCTGCTTCTCTTTGCTATAACTGAGACCTGGCTCACTCAGTCTGACTCTGCTCTGGAAGCTGCCCTCTCCTATGGTGGCCTTTACTTCTCCCACACTCCACACCCTGGTGGCAGGGGTGGAGGCGTGGGGCTCCTGCTCTCCTCTCTCTGCCGTTACAGAACAGTTTCTATTCCCCCCTCTCTTGCTTTTCCCTCCTTCGAGGCTCACACAGTCCAGATCTTCTCTCCTTTCCCGGTCCATGTGGCGGTCATCTATCGCCCACCTTCCTCTACTCATCCCCCTTCTGCCTTTTTCTCTCACTTTGAATCCTGGCTCTCTTTCTTTCTCTCCTCAGACTCCCCTGTTCTTCTCCTTGGGGACTTCAACTGCCACATTGATGACCCCTCTCTCCCTTGGGCTTCCCGCTTTCTTTCTCTAACCTCTTCTTTTGGCCTTCAACAGTGGACTGCAGCCAGCACCCACAAGGATGGCCACTACTTAGACCTGGTTTTCACTAAAAACTTCTCTCTCTCCGACTTCTCCATTTCCCCTTTTCCTCTCTCCGACCATCACCTCATCTCATTTTCTCTCTCTCGCTTCTCTCCATCTCCATCTCGCCCTCGTTTTTGCAGAAACCTGCGCTCTATTAACCTACCAGCTCTTGATTCCACTTTACGCTCCTCCCTCTCCTCTCTCAGTTCTGCTTCAGACCCTGACAACCTGGTCAGGAACTACAACTCTGCCTTATCTTCCTCTCTTGATCTTCATGCCCCACTTTCTCTCTGCCGTCCTCGCCCTTCTAACCCCAGACCCTGGCTAAACTCCCACACACGCATGCTGCGTTCCTCCACTCGTTCCTCTGAATGCCTCTGGAGGAAATCTCATACGCTCGCAGACTTCATTCACTACAAATTTATGCTATCCTGTTTCAACTCTGCCCTCTTTCAGGCTAAACAAACCTACTTTTCATCACTAATCAACACACACAAGTCTAACCCACGCCGTCTCTTTTCTGTCTTTGACTCTCTACTCAGACCACCCTCAGCTGCCTCCTCTTCTTCCTCCATCTCACCTCAGGACTTTGCTGACTTTTTAAAGAAAAAGGTGGAGTCTATACGGCAGAACATCCCATCTGTTGCCTCCTCCCATCCCACAATGCTTCCCAACTCTCCTCCTGTCTTTCTTGACTCTTTTTCTTCTATCTCGGAGGAGGATGTATCACTGCTGATCTCCTCTTCTCCCTCTACCACTTGCCCTCTTGATCCCATTCCCTCCCATCTCCTAAAACCTCTTGCTCCTTCTATAATCCCTATGCTCACACAGATCTTTAACTCTTCCCTCTACTCTGGTACCTTTCCTTCATCCTTCAAGCATGCAACCGTTATACCATTACTCAAAAACAGCAAGCTTGACCCTACCTGTCCTTCTAACTATCGACCTGTCTCCCTCCTGCCTTTTGCCTCCAAACTCCTTGAAGGTCTTGTATTCTCTCGATTGCTACACTTTCTCAACACCTATTCTGTACTAGACCCTCTACAATCTGGCTTCCGCACTGCTCACTCTACTGAAACAGCCCTCACTAAAATAACTGACGACCTCCACGCTGCCAAAGACAGAGGTCATTACACTCTGCTCATATTACTCGACCTCTCTGCAGCATTCGACACCGTGGACCACCCTCTTCTCCTTCACATTCTCCATACTCTTGGTATTCGGAACAAAGCTTTATCCTGTATCTCCTCTTACCTCTCCCATCGTACCTTCAGTGTCTCTTTTGCTAACACCTCCTCCTCCTCTATTGATCTCTCTGTGGGGGTACCCCAGGGCTCTGTCCTGGGACCCCTTCTCTTTTCTCTCTACACACTCTCTCTAGGTGACCTAATCACATCTTTTGGGTTTAAATATCACCTCTATGCTGACGACACACAAATTTACCTTTCAACTCCTGACCTTACACCTGCTATACAGACCAAAGTTTCTGAATGCCTCTCTGGAATATCATCCTGGATGGCCATCCGCCGACTGAAACTTAACATGGCAAAAACAGAGCACCTTATACTACCTCCCAAACCTGGCCCTACTACATCCTTCCACATTGCTATTGGAAATACGATCATTCACCCAGTAGCCCAAGCACACTGCCTAGGGGTCACACTTGATTCCTCTCTCTCATTCTCCTCTCATATTCAAAACATTTCTAAAACTTGTCGCTTTTTCCTCCGCAATATCACAAAGATTCCTCTGTTACTCAACTGCTAAAACTCTGACTCAGGCCCTCATTCTCTCACGTCTCGATTACTGCAACCTCCTGCTGTCCGGCCTTCCTACCTCTCACCTGTCTCCCCTACAATCTATCCTAAACACTGCTGCCAGAATCACTCTACTCTTTCCTAAATCTGTCTCCGCATCTCCCCTCCTGAAATCCCTCTCCTGGCTTCCGATTAAATCGCGTATCTCACACTCAATTCTACTGCTCACTTTTAAAGCTTTACATTCTTCTGCCCCTCATTACATCTCAGCCCTAATTTCTCGCTATGCACCATCACGACTCTTGTGTTCTTCTCAAGGATGTCTTCTTTCTACCCCCTTTGTATCTAAAGCTCTCTCCCGCCTTAAACCTTTCTCACTTTCTGCCCCACACCTCTGGAATGCCCTTCCCCTCAATACCCGACATGCCCCCTCGCTATCCACCTTTAAGACCCACCTTAAGACACATCTGCTTAAAGAAGCATATGAGTAGCACTGGATAATCATGGACACATGACACAAAGCTTGGCCCCCTGCAGAAGCACTTACTAGTATTCCCTCCTACTGTCTCTGTACGTTCTCCATACCTACCAATTAGATTGTAAGCTCCTCGGAGCAGGGACTCCTTCCTTAATGTTACTTTTACAGTATGTCTGAAGCACTTATTCCCGTGATCTGTTATTTATATTTGTTATTTATATGACATGTATTACTACTGTGAAGCGCTATGTACATTTTATGGCGCTATACAAATAAAGACATACATACATACATAAAAACCCATATTCAAGAATCTACATCATCAAAGGGACGGACAGAGCAGACTGATACAAAAAAGAATACATGTACAGCACAAAATTAAAATAAATAATTAAAATCAATGTATTATCCCCCTTCATTACCTTAGTGGCTAACTGCTAGGGTAATGAAGGGGTTAATCCCTCCCACCTACCCGTCATCGGAGGCCTAACCACCCACTTCCATCACCCACCCCTCCTAACTACAACTAGAGTGCCACCCCAATACAAAATAGACATTATAATAAAATAAGAACATATCCATACTCTAGCCTTTTAATCCATTGATTACCTAAGCACTGAACATTTATTTTAAATGTATGTTTAGTGCAGTGCTGTTTTTTTTATACAGTACTGTACATGTTTTATTTATTTTTGGTTCATTTCCAAAATCACTATTAGAAACACTGTTACCTAAGCGGTTACAGCGGTTAGCCTCTAATGTAATGATTGGGAGGGGGGGGGGGGTGTAAGTAATTTATTTTAATACTGTACTGTACTCTTTTTTTGTCATCAGTCCGGTCTGTCTTACCTCTTGATTATGTACAGTACAGTAGATGCCCAGATTTGGGTTTCTACATCATGGGATGGACACGACATTTAAATGCTTTAAATGTCCTGCCCTTCACGCTTGATGATGTAGATGAACAAATATGGTCAAAAAGAAAGAAACACAGAAGCGCACCAAGGTAAGAAGAGATGTATTAGACAATACAAGAAAGAAGCAAGTTGTCACTTACATGTACTGTAGGTTAAACACAGTCTGTTTAAAATTCAGCCAGGCTCCATAACATCGCATCGATAGCTCAGTGGGGTGGAGGTAATTGCTCTCAGTGGGGTGGGGGGGATTGCTATAGTGGTATGGTTCTGTCCCGCGCACAGGGATTAGCCGATAGCACTTCGTAGCTTCCTTACTTCCGGGTTCTCCCGTCACTGCGGTACCCGTATGGAGTAAGCCCCCTCGTCTCTGTCACTGACGCTGGCCGTCCCAAACAAGGGGAATGGTGGGCAAATAGTCAATAAATGTATGCTTAAAGCAAACTATGAGGTAAAACAGCCCAGTGCCGTGGAGCCTGGATATAGCATAACATAACCTACATGTAAGTGACAACTTGCTTGTTTCTTGTATTGTCTAATACATCTCTTCTTAACTTGGTGCGCTCCTGTGCTTCTTTCGCTTTGGTGTTTGGTCCACCGACGGAGGCTTCTAGCGGTGGACATCTGTGGAAGAAGGGGGAAAATTCCACGCATCAGGAGCTGCAAGAGGAAAACAGTGAATCCACCACAGGATTTTTTTAGAAAGCATGAGCACGGATTGAAAACTCTTTGACTGAACAAATATGGTCCTCTAGTGTTCCTCCTCATGACATAGAAACCCATATTCAGGCATCTACGTCATCATGGAGCCGGATAATCCAGACTAACTGAGTCTCACCTTCAGAGCTGCTCTGTGGAGACTCACAGAGAGATTAATTCTCTGTGGGACTCCTCAGCGCAGCTGCCTGGCCCTGGAGGATTAACACTGCAGAGGTCCACTTTAATTTTCCTGAGCCACAAAATGTACTGTTTTCAGGGCCCCAGATTTCAATATGTTGGCCTGCGACACCAAGAAAAGTAAGTCTGGCCACATCTGTATTTGAGATTTTTTTTAATAAGTATTTTTATATAAATAATCACTATTTTTCACTTTTTTTTAACTTCCCAGTTTGCTTTCTTTTTTCCTTCTTTTATTTTCTCATTAATATTGTGAGTTTATCATCTTTTTGATGTTTAAATAATTAATTATGGACATGGAGGGTGGGCTAAATATCTTTTGGAAGACGTCCCTATGGCTCACTCAGTGACAAAGCATTCTAGTTCGAAACGCTTAGGAATTGATCAAGCCACTTGTGAAGTCACTTTCTGTTGTTTGGGTGAGCAACGAGGACTGTTTAGCTTCGGAGGTATCCTTGCTAACCGAACGCGGTTCGCATTTACTATCCAACACCAGTGCTCACTTTTGCCAATTATGAAATCGCCGATATTTTTCTTCTTGTAAGTTTGGACATTCTCTTTTGCACTTGTCTCTTTTCTACATTTCTACTTCTGGGTGTGTAAAGCAGGGTCTTCCACATGAGACCTGCAGCAAGAAGGAGTCTACTGACATTAGCCAATATAAAGAAAAAATCTCTCAAGAGCAGACCTGTGCCACCGTCTTCTTGCGCAGTTACTATCTGTATATCTGCATACTAAAGTTAATGATTATGTTTAGATTTCACATAGCCTGAGGTGTGTGCAGTCTGTATATAGTATATTTAATCTTACATTACATTAATATCCATGAAAGATACAGTAAAGGCACCATAATAATACATTTACAATTAGTTGCATCACTAGACACTTGGGTCGACGTTTAAAATGTGCAAATTACAGGACAGTACTACAAGTGTACAGACCAAGTTGATAAACATCAGCATTGTAAAAGAGATTAATGACTTCATTCGTAATAAATTCCACAGCAGTAAGAAACTTATTCAACTATACTAATAGTGTCACATATGTGTTTCAAAGTACCAACTGTGCAAAACTGGATTTCCCTGTGGTGCCCAATATGGCTGGCCCCCATGGTTTTAATAATGTCACTGTTTCAATTTATTTGCTAACGCCATTTATTTTGATCTTTCTGCTTAAGACTGCAGCATTAATGCTAGCATTTGTAAAGTTATCATGTTAATCTCTATTAGCAAAAGGACAAGAGGTGCTTACCACATGAGTTTTACAACCTTATTTGTGGAGTAAATGAATATAATTGTCACTCTGTTTATTTAGGAAAATAATTACATTTTAATTGTAAAAGAGATGATTCATTGCCAGAGCTTTTATTTATTAATTCACTTTTTAATTGTGGTTATGCTACATTTTCAGCAGAGCTTTTTCTACTGACCATACTATTTTACTATGCACAAACAATAATTTCAAACAATTTGTTTTTAACTGGTGGAACACATAGCCCTTATTATGGCACATAGAAACTAATTGCTTTTTTTTCTAGCAGGGTATTTAATTGGAAACAAAGGATTTTTCCAACTGATTAGACTTTAATAAAGAACGCTTTATTCCATTACTACAGGCTGGATACTAACAGATACAGCAGGTAAGGTACCTTAATATAGATAAATATTAAACCTACTGTAGCCTTCCCCTCATAACTTTTTTCATCTCCCTTTAATTCAAAAGGATAGTTATTTTTTAAAAGTTTAAGACATATTAAACATTTTACAAAGTTTATGATGGTATGTTAAATTAAATAAAAATTTATCATTATATCTCTTACACAAGTGGTTTTGTTTTAAGACTCAATCATATACAGTATACCCTCATTCTGATCCCTTTTTCTTGAGTTTAAGGGGGTTATTCATTAATATGCAATAGTGTCAACTGGGGCAGATTGCATGGAAACTCCCATTAAAGTCAAAATGAGTTTCCATGCGATTGTTCCCCGATTAGCTCTATCACTGTTTAATAAATACCCCCAAAATGCGAAAATGCCTTGCCTTTTGTGGTGGGTGATATAATCTATGTATCATCTTTTGTTAATGTTCTTTTTTCTATGGGTGTGATGCACTAAATGTTGATACAGTTGGTTTTCTATATTATTCACTAATTCGTTGCCACATAAAATAACACAGAGATATAGATCTATTTATCATTGTGATGCAATTACATAATTTTTTATTGTGTGCATGCATAGTACTGTACTTATGTATAGTGGTAAAGTGAACACAGGCGAAAACAAATAAAAAGTGGACACTAATAATAAGTGACTAATCCAAAACTTAAATAAGTGAGAAATGTGATAAAATTAAGGTAAATACAGTTTCACCCCCTGCTCTGGAACCCACTGGAAGGGGTAGTCTTCACTCTTCCCCCACAGAAACCGGAAGTGACATCAGACGCCAGTCGGAGCAGTGTAACAGCTGACCGGAGTCTGAGGCGGAGGAGTGGGGGAACGTTTCGGGACGGTGAGCCAGCTGGCTAAAGTCTTCCTACACTAATGCAGTGTGATATGCCCGTTTTTTATTGTTAGAATGTGAGTATTATATTTTATTGTTATAAAGCTATTTTATCTCAAGTGATCTGTGCTATGCCAGTTTTTCTCTCAACATTGGGGTACGTGATCCTGAGGACCAGATCCACTTTGATGACAACTGCATCATCCACTTACCTCTGACCGTTTGAGTCAACCCTGCCTATTTGACTCTTACATCTTGTAAGTAGTCAATTCATTAGAGCCAAGTCAATTGAAGGCTTTTTCCACGTTGCCATTTTTTGCTGCACTTAAATTTATTTTAGTTTTCTCCCCATGCTCCCCGTGGATTTTGTGTGTTTTGCTAGTACTGTACTTATGTAAATGTATTTTTTATTGCAAAATTACAGATATACATGCAATTTATTAAACTTCAATGTGCAAATAGACACATGTACTCAAAATATATCAACTCCTTGGCCTGGCATTACACTTCTTTGTAAAACCTCTGCGTTGTTCAAAATTGGGTCCTTTATACCTACAATACAGCATGGCTAACAGTGGGATGAGTGGTGGGAAAGAGAGGGACAGAAATAGATGACCAGTGAGTCAGGTAGAGGGAGAGAGAGACATGGAGAGACCTTCAACATCAGACATTTAGTGGGGTGTTGCACCATGGGAGTACCGTGGAGAAAGAAGAGGAAGACCTTCAAAAGGCTTTTATGTCATTCTCTGAAGATCTCATGCCGAATTTGGAACCTCTGAAAGACAGGAGTAATTCCATTCTGTTTGTTTTAGTCAACACTTTCTGTTGTAGGTGATAATATAGCCCACTTTTTGAGGTGTCTCAATGAAATGAAAATATGTACTTGAAAATATATTCAGTGGCATGCCAAGGAAGGGGCTGTACTCTCTTGTGCCTCATAGTGTGCACTTCACCTGATGATGTTGCTGACAATTGATGAGGGTGAGAGGCTCTAAGCATGAGAGAGTATCTTGCCGATTTCACAGACTCCCTGCCACTTGCCCATTTTGAGAGGAAATAGTTGCAGTAGCAGACACAAGTATTGATTATTTATTGTAGTGTTATATGAACTACTTGGTTTGTCAGGATAAGAACCCATGAGCTCTGATATTCAGGGCAACAGATCTATCAATGAGTTAAACCAGATACTGGATCATCTACTATATGCACACAAACATACTGTATACTACTGACAACATGACAGGAGTCATCTCCCCAGTCCTTGAACAGTCCCCTGGTGGGGAGTCTGGAGAATTTCTTTAAGCTATGACTATCCTATTTGATGACCCAAATTAAATCCAGACTGCAGAATCAACTCTCCTATGTCTGTGGCAAATCAATCATACTGTGGTAGAGTATGTAACTGAATTTAGGAAAAGGACATCTGATACTGATTGGAATGATATATACAATTTGGTCCCAGAGGCGAGCCAACAAAATCCCTTCTATGCACTCTCTGTGGAACAATGTGGAACTCAAGGACAGATTGTCCAAAGAGAGTAGTTTTCTCTATGAAAAGGGAGGGGAGGGATATAAACCAAACATGTAGCTACTCTATGTGGACATATCCAACATAGACTTATCCAACAGGGACTAAAACCAATTTCAAAATAAAAAACATTAATAGCATCAAATGAATATAGTGAATATACAATGTGAACAAGTTTAAAATTCCTCCTAGGGGTGGCGGCTGTATACTAGAATAATGTCTAATAATATTCAGATGAACAGACAGTATAATTACACACTACGGTAGCATAATACTAGTAAATAGATGTTTAAATCTCAATTTGTGTGTAGTGTATGTAGCACATGTTCCCCTCCCCCCTCTGGGAGATCTTGTCATGACTATTGCTAGGTGTAGTGCTGTTATCTGTGAGGTACAGGAGAGCTGAGGTACCCACGATGTAGTGGGGGAAGACATTTTTGGGGATTCCTCTGGTTCTTTCTTCTTGGTGTCAGTGCCTCCAGCCACTTATCGGCACTTCTCGCCACTTTTTGAAATCGGCTGTATTCTAGTAGCCCCGATCAGCTTATCGGTGCTGATCGGCACTCTAGAATTGAGATTTCTACGGCAATTTGTCCCGCCAACTAAAGTTGGCAAGTTGGAGGGGAGAAGGATCGGCAAGGTAGCTGGGACGGCACTTAGAAAAAATAGCTCATCTCTACATCAATGGAGTCAATGGAGTGGGGACTTATAACTTTATAGGAGTGTTTACGTGCTATTGCTCCAAATAAAAATGTGCTTGGCATTACAGTGTCGATGTTATTCACTTCATCGTGTCACCGCTTATGTTTATTATTGGCAGAACATTGTAATTGTCTATGTTATGATGTTTTGCGTGTCATATTAGTCTTAATGTTATGATGTGTCAAGGGAAACTCCTATAGTAAACTCTTAAAGGAAGAGGTCACATCATATGAAACATGTTACTTAAGTGTGCTTCAATTTATTATATGATGTAACAGATTTGACACATCTAACAGATCCAGCGTATAGTAATGTTGGTATAATATATAGAATGCTTTTAATGTGTGTAGCCCATGTCCCCCCCCCCCCCCCCAGACACAGATCGTGCCTCTAAGGTGTATTGAGGGCTGGCTACATGTGTATGGTGGTGCATACCTGCTTGGAACAAGAGGGCCTGAGTCTCCCGCGTTGGTGTGGGGGATAACAGGGCCAGGCATCTGGGGTATATGCCTCCATTCTTTAGGGGTTGTGGTGCAGCGCCTCCATTCTCTGGCGAAACCTAGGGGATAGGTTGGAATCGTCCCAGAGAAAGCCCTGGTCCCAGGGCGAGAGATTCCAATCTCACACAGTCTTATATAAAAAAGCAGCAAGTCTTTATTGTCCTTTAGCAATGATACAATGCACTTATGCACAGCGGCACACAGCAGTTCATATAGCAGCAGTGCACTCCAATTGTATACAGGGGTCTTCCCTCCTCTCCTCCAAGGTGTACCCTAGCAGGATGGGCTGTAGGAGGCATCAATACCCCTTGCACCCCCCCCAAGAGTATATCCTCTGGGTGAGGCTGGATGTTCTTCCCCTCACCCCCTGAACAGGGTGAGGGGCATTGGTCCACCTCTATAGTTCTGTCCGCTCTACTCAGAGGGGCTCTAAGTATCTCTTCCAAGCACCGTTCTCACTCTAAGTATGGCTTCTCCGGTCAGACATTCCGCTCGGCTAGGTCCTACTCCAATTCAGACCAGCCTTCACTCCTCAGCTCCCAGGACATCTCTCTCTCTCTGCTCCCTTCTCTCACCATACAGAACTGACACTCTCCTCTCCAGATTCTGACACACCTGCCAGACACTCCAACTCCACAGACTGACACAGACACACACACAGGACAGCCCACTAAATAGATACAGCCCTGCCCCTTATGATGTCAGCAGGACCTCCCCTCTGTCTCAGGCCTGCCACAGAGTCAGGGGCCTACCTCTATCACTCAATGCAGGGCTTGGTGAGGGGGGGAAACCCATGATTACTACTGGCGCCTGCCCTTACCAGGGCTTACTCCAGTAGGAGAAGGATAAGTAGCCCGCTATTTCTTACAGGGGCTACATGTGTAACGCATGATCAAATGAAAATGTAGCTGTTATTTGTTATGTTTACATGTTGTTTGTGACCTCCCTCTTTTTATGACGTCCGCAATTGGACACTCAATAACATTGCATGTTTACATTGTACTGTACACGATGCATTATAATCAGTTCATGCAAAGTTATACACAGGTCTATAATACTACCTCATTTTTAGACGATTGAAACATAATCCATAGCAATTATCCTGATGGCATAAAATTATGCATATGCAAATTATAATTAGTTCATGTGAACATGTGACAATAACATGCTAAATTAGACATGTTGCTACGTATTTTTTCAACGTCAATGTCATGGTTGTATCATAATGAGATGACTGAGTGTTGCGTTCATAAGTGGTACATGCATTACACATTCCATAAATACTTGCGAATAAATTGTAGTACAAAGCTTAACATTACATCATAGTCAAATATCATGTATGCCTGATGAACACACATAATTAATCCGTATAATTCGTACTGTATACCCGTTTGGAGTTCACAACTTGGATATGTTTATTAACACCTTGCACTTCATCAAGTCACGTGACATCATCACATAGGTATTTAAAGGAGGGCAATTACCTGTGCATTGACAGCTACAGACCTGAAGATGATACGATTGTTCATGAGACGGAGGAGGATTCTATTGGAGGAGAGGATAGCTGAGGGACAGGATGTCACAGGGCAAGGAAGGGACAGGGACAGGGATGCGGAGTGGAGAGGGAGAGGGAGAGGGCAAGGAGATGAAAGGAGAAGAGAGAGGAGAGAAGTTGTGCCTCGTCCACGTTTGTACAGGGAGAGAACAATGTTAGATGGGATTAGTGAGGAGGAGATCATAAGTCGGTATCATTTAAGTTCAGCAGCAATCTTATCTCTTTATGACGAGATATGGGTAGATTTAGATTTTGTGACAGCCAGAGGTCGTGCAGTCCCTGGCCTTGTTAAAATGCTGTGCTCATTACATTATCTTGCTTCCACGTCATTCCAGACAACTGTGGGCATAGTGGGCGGGGTCTCACAATCTACATTCTCACGGGCCTTTACCCAGTTTCTATGTGCACTGAATAGACGTGCTAGGAATTATATTCATTTTCCTATAGAGCACACAGAGTGGCTGGAAGTGAGGAATAGCTTTTATACCATAGCCGGGATACCATGTGTGATGGGTGCAATAGATTGCACCCATGTTGCCTTGATCCTGCCTAGTCAGAGTGAGCATGCTTACCGCAATCGTAAGCACTACCATTCCCTGAATGTACAGGTGGTATGCGATGCCACGATGAAGATTATGCATGTGGTAGCCAGATTCCCTGGTTCCAGCCACGATTCCTCTATCCTGAGAAACTCATCAGTTTTCCATGCTTTTGAACAAGGCTATTTTGGACCTGGTTGGCTGGTGGGTGAGTACATATTATGAAGTGTTAAGAAACCAGTCATGTGTATGTTGCAAATGTCGTAGTTAATGTTTACACATTATATAATGGTTATTGAATGTTTGTGCATGCTTCATTATAGGTGACTCAGGATACGGAATTAGGCCTTGGCTTTTGACACCGTTGGCTAACCCTCAAACTGAAGCAGAGAAACGTTATAATTTAGCCCACATATCTACAAGATCGGTCATCGAGCGGACATTTGGCCTACTTAAAACAAGATTCAGGTGTTTAGATCGAACTGGTGGGGCACTTCAATATAAGCCTGCTAAAGTGTCAGATATTGTAATTGCTTGCTGCATTTTGCACAATCTTGCACTCCGCCATAATTTGGAAAGCGACATACGTCACGGCTTGGAGGAGGAGCATCCCGTACATTTAGCAGCTGACAGTGAGCAAACAGCCTGTGGTGTGGAGACACGTCGTAATGTGATTAACACATATTTTTCATGTAAGCAACTACCTATATGTTCATAGTACTACATAGATGTATTAATGCATTTTACTGATAAATACATGTGTCCAAATACCATCACTTAGGAAACAGATGAATATGGTTCTCCCACCTTTATGTTCTCTGCTGTGTGGACAATTGCATGTGGCACCGATATGTCATTCATCAACAGGTTGTATTCTACTTCTTACCACTAAAAGGTTTTGTGTGTACGTGTGGGAATAATGTGTACAAAATCTATATTTTCTGTACATTCTATTTTTGGTTATGCATAAACAAGAAACCTACTATGTTGATAGCCAATAGCTAGTGCAATATGGTTACATACAAATGTTCATTTGGAGTGTGACATGTGTGTCACAATGATGTGTAGCCTATTGTGTATTTGAGATCACATTTGACGTTTTCTAGATTTGGTTTAATATCACATAGAAAAGTGTCACTTCTGTGTGTTGCTTACCTTAATTAACATGTCATTACAATGATTTATATTCATTGATGTTTTCTTTTTCAAGGTATATCACTCCAATGACTGATCATGGTATTTATTTGAATTCATATCTGTATTAAGATGTGCAAACCTCTATACAGGTATAGTTAGAGGATTTTAAAGAGAACGTAATGAACAAGTTGTCACAATAGAAATATGTCCTTTGTGTATTGTGTCTGTGCGTTTATCTACACTTTGTGGTTATTGTACAGTATGTTGAGAAATCATTACCTACATTACATAACATGTCATTATTAAAACGTAACAACATTCATTCATGCACATGAGCGATGTTAAAACTCAATGCATGTTTGTATGAAATGACCCAAATGTGGTAAACATCATTAACATTGCAATGTATGTCATTATTTATTCTCTCACTTCATCTTCATCTTCATTAATACATTGTCACATGTGTATGTATAAGTGAAAGATGTGTTTTGATTTGACGTACATGTTACATTTGGCAAAATGTTCACACCATTCCAAAGTATTGTCCTTTGTATTCACATTTTTGCCTGAATTATTTAACACAATGAGAATGTTCCTAAGAACAATTTTATTTCATTAACGTAACTTATTAATAATGATCATGATCCTTTATAACAACTGTCAACATATGAACATAAATGAAGTATACATTTAAATACGCACACATTTCATCAACATAGTGTGTGTGTGTGTTTCTTTTTTTGTGTGATGCATGTATTTCTACCTGAAATAATATTAAGCTACATAATAATGTATTTTTTCTCATCGGCGTCACTTAGCTATTTATGTGTTTAACGTTTAATAATAACACTAAACTATAGTTAATCGTGTGAATGAAATGTACACACAAATGTTCATGGTTTCATGATCTGTACATAACATTCATTAGCTCCTGCATGTTAGGTTAGCACTACAACCTAGGTGATAATATAACATTGATACAACAAAAAAGTTTATATCACCTCCCTATTGTTATTGTGTACGTTCAGATACAATGTCTACGAGTTGTTATGTAGCATTTACATTCTTTGACAAGTCACACGTGAGATTATAATATATAGTAGATTAATGTGTTTTCTGAGTGATAATGTTGCTTGCATATATCACATGCCAATACATATAGGGGCTTATGCAGAGAGGATCGGAAAGGGAATAGCGCCATCTTCTAGCCAAAAAACTCGCCAGAAAATCTTTTAGTCACGAGAAAATGGCACGATTTTTAAAATCCGCCAGAACAGTTTTGTAAAGTGTAAAAGTCGCCACACACGTGGCGAGAACCTGGAACTCGCCATGCTATTTTAGCGTGCAATGCCAGAAGGACCGAAGCGCTGGACCGCGCCATTCTGCCCTTTACTATGGCGTGTTCCAGGTAGCCAGGAAAACTTTGCAATTTGACTATCATCTGCTAAAAGAAGGTAAAGGTGCTTTCTGCATACGGCCTAATTTATGCCAAAACTGTGGCTATTTCATTGCCGTTTTCACAGTAAATCACGATCCTCTCTGCATAAGCCCCATAATGTTAGTAGAAATGCAAAAATTATCAATATAAATTCTAACTTTAGTGCTTAGCAACATCATTATGATAGTTAAGTGCATTGTAAATATTTGCACAATAGGATAAGATTATATAGTGATTCGTAATCTGCGCACAAATCATTGCAAGCATTGTTACATATTTATTATAATTGTTGTTCGCTAGGCGTCACAATCATCTAATATAACGATTGGCCCATCTGAAATCATACATTGGTCCCATGTATTCATCCTCGACATCTGTGAAATACAGCAAAAACATGATGTTCAAAGATTGCACATTTATCTATATTTCAGCATGACAACGCTTAACACATCTCTAAATGATTGTGGATCTTCACGCAGAAGTAACGTATATGTTTAAACTGCAAGGATCAAACTAAAGATACAGAACAATGTAATGTTTCAAATGCCGGTGTTCGAATTACTACTGATATGTTTGTTCCGGTGCCTGCATACATAATAATGTGCGCGCACAACGTCTGTTGCGCGCGCACGTCACGAATGTGTGGACTAAGTCTTAGCGCATGCGCCAATCGATGTTTACGCTCTGCGTTCAATACATGTCCCTCCATGGTGCTGCTAGCAGTATGCATATCATGGCTGAAAGTTATGATATGGAAGCGAAACAAATTCACTTCTACACACTTACATATGTAAACTTTCTAAACTGACGTGTGCCCACGGCCAAAGCGGACGATCAGCCAATGAGCGGAAAAAAGACGTATGACGTCATGTTAAGGCACCATGAAATGCACGCAAACACCCCTCCCACTGAATGAACATTGGCCTCCAGCGCTGTGCACGCACCGCCCCACAGACGCGCGCGCATGACACACTGCACTGACTGTAACAATAAGCTACGGGCACAGCCAATACTGTTTCACGTGCGCACGTCGGTTGGGGGGGGGCTTGCATCGGTAACCTTTTTAAGGACGCCTTGGGACATGACCATGGTCCCACGTCACATGTGGGCGACACATTGTTTTTATATGTTGAATGCTAAACAATGAGGTGTGTGTGTGTTACAGTTAGTGTAACATTTAGAAAAGATGGTTTAAAATCGATAATAATGAATGATTTAGGACTCCGTCACCAATGTGTATTCATGGTTCGACATATAGTCTATTGTTATAGGAAATAATCTATTTGTGAACGCTCCATGTAAGGCTGTCTGCAATGTTACGCTGCATCCACTCATTTGGCAAACAAATTATGTATATTATGCAGATTATGTTATAATATTTGTGACATATATAATTTGAGTAAAGGCATAACAAAATTTGTATTTACCATTATTGTAGAAGTCAAAACAGATTTGCCTGCAACAAATCGCTCCAGGAAGGCACAACAGTATCATTCATGGTTGAGGCAACCGTTGAATCCTGATTCAGACACATCTCCGTGAGGCAGTCATATGGATCTGCAGTGGCTTCTTGAAACAAGACGTCCGGAGGTACGTACAGTTGTTGGTTGTTTTCACCTCCACATTCGTATTGGCCATATAAGTTTGGAGACATATCATAGTAGTTATGTCCATCTTGCATCTCGTCTTCATGAATAGACGGTGCAGGTATATCAGCAGACGTGACAGTCTGTGAGGCTTCAATGTAACTGGTATTAGGCAAAAATATGCTGTTTAACAGAAGATATGTTCCATGTTTCATGGTAAGTTTAAATGATGAAACAACATGCCAGCAGCCGTATCGTTGACCTTGACGATGAGGGACACGCTCAAAACATTCATTTGTGGATAAAGTGAAACGTACAGAAGTTTTAAAATTTCTTTGATTGGCTGTTTCTTGGTAGTATGGATATTTGTTTTTGATCAAGTCATAGATTTCCCCCACGGTAGCCTTTTTCTGTGGCGTTGACTCGATTGCTTCATAAATCATAAATTTGTATGATTTACGTGGATGGCTGTGCAATGTGGAAGCTCCTGCCATTTCTTCTCTCTTTCAGTGTACAGTGTCTAAGTTGAACGCATAAGGATGTCTGATGAATGTGTGAATAGTTACATGTTATCTTTGCGGTATTTTCCAAGGTTATAATACAACCGAACATTTATACGCCTAGTTTTTCTCCCACTAGAAATTTGTTACAATAATTGGCTGAGATTCTTTGTCTAAGATACCCACTTTTCACAGGAATTGAAACTTTACTTTCTGCTTAGGCAATCAAAATGTGAAAAACAAGTTTACTCTTTTAATTACAATAACAATGTGTGTGAAATCATCAACTGTGCTATGATGAACAGATTTCTACATACACCTCTCTCTTTCTCTCTCTCTTTCTCTATCTCTTTCTCTCTCTCTTTCTCTCTCTCTTTTTCTCTCTTTCTCTCTCTCCTTTTCTCTCTCTTTTTCTCTCTCTTTTTCTCTCTCTTTCTCTCTCTCTTTCTCTCTCTCTTTTATATATATAAATATATACACACACAGTACCTATATATATATATACAGTGGCGACTGTTTATTCTAATACGGCCGTAACCGCGGCGTGGGGGAAATTTTCGGCTAGCCGGCGGCTCGTTTGGGGCTTTCCCTGGCGCGTGCGGCGCGTCACCCTTGCACCGGTCATGTGTTTCAGGGTTCCCCGGCATCCCCGAAGGCTGCAGAGGCAGCAGGGGAAGGAGGAAGCTGCGCAAAGCTGCGCGCAGCCAGGGGGAGCAGCCAGGGGTTCGGGGAAGGGGAGGGGAAGGGGATGGGAAGAATTTAAATTAAACACGCTCCGTTTTGGTGCCAGCCGGGCTCCAGCTGAAAAAAGCCCCGTTCATAACGGGCAAATGTGAGAATAAACTGTGTCGGTGCAGTATACACACACTGTATGTAAGTGTGTATATATATACACACTGTATGTAACTGTGTGTATATATATATATATGTGTGTATATATATATATATATATATATATATACACTGGCGACACACTTTATTCGAGCTCGGCTAGTCCCACGAATTCGGGTATACCCGGGTGTATTGAGGATTGTGACTGTTTTCTGCCCGAGTGCATTGAGGTATTTTCCAGGCAGGGATTGAAGCATTTTATTCCCGCTGGCTGCAATACTGCACAGTATATATATATATACTGCATTACAATTCATGAATTTATGCCATCTGGTAGACACGCGAAGCATTGCAGCCTATTAAATCCTAATCATTACCATTTAACAGATCAGCCGCCCGTCAGCCAGGCATGAACCCAGGCTGGGAAGGTAAATGCAACGGGGCTTGTCAGAGGTGAGGAGCGGCGCATTCCAGGTATCTGCCAGGTACATACTGGGTATTTGCTCGAATAAAGTGTGTCGGTGCAGTATATGTGTGTATTTATTGAGGGGAAGGGGGGTAAAAAATGCACTCACAACGGTACAAGTTTTAAAAGCATATCGTGATCATAATCACCACCATCCGGTAACTGCAGTTGATGCTGTTGCAGACTCTCGGTCCCGAAAATGGAAGAACCACACTCTAGCAAGATGTCCTGGGTAGGTAGATAGTTAGGAAACAAGTTCCAGAGATCCCAAAGGAATACAGCCTTGCTGGCAGGTCTCTTTGGTGTCCGGCGCTCGAGTTGGTTTCCTCCTGCGCTCCGTGATGACGTAGTGTCTATGCGTCTAGGTGATGACGCTCCCTGACGCGTTTCGTCACACACGGGTGACTTTTTCAAAGGGTAGTGGGGGAGGATGATACGGCCACATATATATATACACCCTAATGGTTCCGTAATACACCCTGCAAACAGCTGAATATAATAATAAAGGTAATTGGAGCCGAAATAGCTTCTAATGACACTATGGATTGTTGTAACATTGAGAGAAACACATATTACTATTTGAACTGATAGAGTCAATCAAAACACTAAGGGGCATGAAAGGCTATTTCTACATGTAGATACTATACTAAGTATATTGCACACAATATACTATTTCAAACAGCACAATACAAAACTATTATAACAATATCTAAAATAAAATAAAATAAATTACATTCCAAAGCTGTAAACTATACATAAATGATACTATATATAAAACCAATCAGGTCCAAAATAAATGATTAGTACTAATTAGTTTTAGATATAGCACAATAAAGCACAAAATGGAATACTAATAATAAACTAATAATGCCATAAAACAAGCCATAGAGAAGGCCCTCAAATGAATAATGTTATCAAATTTGGCAATATGCCTAAACTATAATAGATATAATTTTAAACAGAAACTCCCTATAGTAGAAAATGACTAATATAGTATAAACATGAATGTTAGAATTCTGCATACACAGGAGAAACAACGATAACTAAATGGTGAAAGGAATAAATGATACAAATGTAATTTCAAATGTATGGTGTCCCAAATACAGACACAATGATTAAACCTGAATTTAATAAATGGATAATTGTATATTATCTTCATGTGCAATAGGACCCTAAAATATATGTGACTAAGAGATGATACGATTAAATGTTGATAAATATATACAGTAAATGGTGATGCGGGCCCTAATGTGAGAAAAATGTGTATATCTACTACGAAGTAACATTATAAGTGGAAAAATAATTCTAATAACCATTGTGTATGAAAGATGATTCAAAGAACCAAAAAATGTATATGTAAAATGAAATTGAAATAATTGAAGTAATAATGTAAATAAATGACCATAACAAGATCAGGGAAGGATCTGGGTGGGATTCAGACAAAATGATGACAGAGGATTACAGAGGAAGCAGACGGACAAGGAGAGGTGCCCACAGGAAAGGCTAAATCAATGTACTAACATCCAAGCATTCATTTAATCCACCAGGGGTCAAGGTACCCAACTGGTGGATCCAGAATGTTTCTCGCCTGCAGAGGGTCTTAAAATGGTCACCCACCAGAGCACAAGGAGAAATGGTCTCAAGTCCCATGATAGTCATGGATTTGGGGTCCTGACCATGGTTCAATTTAAAATGTCGTGAGACACTATTGGAATTTAAACCTTTGATAACATTTCTCCTGTGCTCCAGGAAGCGAGTGCCAAGTGACCTGGTGGTGCGGCCAACATATTGTTGACCGCATCCACACTGTATCAAATATACAATATATGTACTTAAACAGTTGATAGAAGTGGTAATAGAATGTATGGTTCCTCTGCTGGCAGAACAAAACTGAGATTTGATAAGAAGGTGTCTATAGGTTATGCACCGACTACGTCCACATTGATGATTGCCCAGGGGACCCATATGAACCGGGGCTTTGGATGTACTTACTGACCTCAGTTTAGTGGGAGCCACAATGCTCTTGATATTTCTGGCCTTCCTGTAAACTATGGCAGCTTTCTCTGGCAGAGTGAATCTCCGATGGGGATCACACCTGAGGATACTCCAATGATTTCTCAGAATTTTATTAATAGATCTAAAAGACTGATTAAATGTGGTTATGAACCTTACTGAAGATGGTCCAGTCTTAATGGGTTCAATTGGAGCATCATAACTCAAACGCACCCCCTATCGGATTCCATTTTGGAATTATTCAATAAATCTGACCTCTCCATAGAGCTGGCTTTGCTGAGGGAGTCGGAGACCAGATCCGGATCATAGCCTTTGGATACAAATTTGTCACCAAGTAATTTGGACTGGCTGGCAAAATCATTATCTCTGGTACAGTTTCTACGTAGCCTGTGGAACTGGCCCAGAGGGACATTGTCAAGCCATTGTTTGTGGTGATTGCTGGACGCATGAACATAACTATTAACAGACACAGACTTGAAGTGCGTGGTTGTGATAATGTTGAAGTCTGAGTCTGTAGTTAGGACTAAATCAAGAAATACAGTAGATACTGCATCAATTTCAAAAGTAAATTTGAGTCCAAATTGATTATCGTTGAAGGAACTGAGAAGACCAGATAAAACAGTCTCTTCACCATCCCAAATGAGAATGATATCATCTATGAAGCGGCCATAGTACACGAGACCCGCTCCAAGTAAGGTGTTAAGCCACACAAAGATCTCCTCCCAGTGTCCCATGAAGAGATTTGCGTAGCTAGGAGCGAATCTCGTGCCCATGGCCATTCCACAGATTTGCAAGTGAAAATTGTCTTCAAATAAAAAATAATTGTGAGTGAGAATGAAGTGAATGCTATATAAAATAAAGTGCTTGTGTTTGTCTGGGAATGATAAGTCCCTGTCCAGCCAGTATTTAATGGCTTCAATCCCCTTGGCATGATCAATACAAGTATAGAGTGATGCCACGTCACATGTGGCCCATAGATAGGTAGATTTCCACTTAATAGCTGAGATGGAATCGAGCAGGGACTTATGAACCTTGGTAAATGATAAAAAATGGGAGTGCGTGGATGTGTGGAAAACAAAAATTTTAATTCTGATTTGGAAATAATACCATCACCCAGTGCAGTAGTGAGGAGTTCCTTCAATGATAATTGATAACTGTCTACTGGATCAGACTCTAACAAGGTGTAGGAGGATGAGTCACCCAGGAGTCTGCGTGCCTCTAGGAGATACACAGATAAGTCCTGGATGACTATGCCCCCACCCTTGTCGGCCTGTCGAATGACAATTTCATGATTAGCCTTGAGTTTGTTCAATGCGTCCAGCTCACCCTTAGATAAATTTTGATTGAATTTGGTAGGTTTTGAACACAATGACTCAAAGTCACGAAGTACCAGATTATAAAATGTGTCCACAAATCCCCCTTTAGACTGGTATGGGAAGAAGACTGACCTTGGCTTAAATGGTGAGTGTATAATACTCAGATCTTCCTCTAAGTCTAGTTTCACAGACCTAGTGGGATGAATGGACGACTCAAAATTTTCTATAGAGACTTGTGATCCCGACGTAGAATCCGACTCTCTCAGCAAAGAGGTCAGTGCCTCAATACAGACTTCTTCCTGCGTATTGAAAGTAACAGTGGTAGGGTTAGTCAATTTGGTATTAGTCTCCTGGATGTTATAATACCTATTCAAAGTGATTTTCCTAATAAAACTATTTAAATCAATGAAGAGTTGAAATGCATTAGGACCTGTATTAGGGGCAAATGATAGACCCCTCTCCAACAAAGATGTTTCATAATTAGATAAAGCAACTGATGACAAGTTTAATATACTACTAGTCTTAGGTAGTAATAATCTTCTTCTGTTTTCCTTCTTCCTCTGGACAACTCTCCCTGCTCTAACTCCTCTGCTCCTCTTTTGCCCTGACCCGAAGGTCTGTTTGGGGCCTCGTGGTCCCAAAGAGGGTAATGTTTGTCTGAATCCCTCCCTTTTGATCTCTTCTCCTGTCTTGGAGTTTTGTCTAAAAAATGAGTAGACCTGTGTGTAGTTTTAGGTTCTTTGGACCTGGCACCTTTACCATTATCAGTGGACACCCCATTCGCATCCCGCACATCAGGAGTCTCAGATCCCCCTGCATGGTCTTCGGGGAGAGCTTCAACCTCGAGGACTGAGTAACCACCACCTGTATGAGAGACGGTGGGGCCTCTGGAGGGACCTTGAGAACCCCGATTGTTTGCCTGATGAGAAGGGGTGTTACTGGATGTATACCTTGGTTGGTAGTTGCCACCTCCTCATGAACGAGAACCTGAGCTATATCTCCCTCTTCTCCTGTAGTTATAGCTTTGTGTCTGTTTCCAGACCCTCAATTTATTAGTGGCATAATCCTCCTTATCACGGTTGAGTTTACTGTCTTTTCTATCAATAACTTCTTTTTCAAAAGTGGTAACTCTCTTACTTGTTTTTTCATCAAATTCTTTAAATTCCTCAGTGTCACAATAAGGTTTCAATAAAACTTGAATAGTCTCAATCTCTGACTCCAATTATTTTACTTTAGTGTCTCTAAAATCTATTAAAAGTTTCATCAATGAGAATGAACACTTGTCTAGTGTTTCATTCCATTCCCATGTAAAATCTGCATTAGTTTTAAATGTGGGGGATTTAGTTACCCTTAAAACTCTTGGGATAATCTTGCGGTCTACATAATCCTGTAAGGAATATGCATCCCACCAATGTCTCATCTCATCCTTCATTAATGTTTCTAATTTAAAAAAGTTTCCCTTAATATCAATTTTACTATCAGTATCCATACAATCTTCAACTACTGTTGAAGAGATGAGTCCACTCCTTCTGGAGTACCTCTCTTTGGCTGATTGCATCATGGTTGACGGCTCTTAGTTTGTTCCCTCTCCTAACTAGGAAAAAAGGCTGCTGCTTAACAGGTTAAATATCTAAGACAAAGAAAACAATAAAGCAGCGCCTAGTGAGGGTATGTGTATAGTGTAAATGTGATATATTAACTAAATATGCGAATTGACGGTGAATAGAAAAATGCTTAACTAAGTGCCTATCCTAATGTTGGTGAAATATACAGTGTATAACCTACATATAATATATACTGTGATAAGTGATACCAAACACAATGAAATAAAAAATAATAAATAATAAATAATGACAAAAATATATAATAAAGAGAGTAAAAACCAGTCCTCAAAACAATTGTCCAATGATGAAAAATAAAGGTAGGTCTCGGGGGTCTCCGGCTGCTCTCAAGGGGATTAACCACATCCGAATGGAATCTGCAGAAAGGAGAGAGGAGAGAGCGCACATCCCATAGTATAAAACCGTAAATTTATTGAGGGGAAGGGGGGTAAAAAATGCAGTCACAAGGGTACAAGTTTTAAAAGCATATATCATTCCCAGACAAACACAAGCACTTTATTTTACATAGCATTCACTTCATTCTCACTCACAATTATTTTTTATTTGAAGACAATTTTCACTTGCAAATCTGTGGAATGGCCATGGGCACGAGATTCGCTCCTAGCTACGCAAATCTCTTCATGGGACACTGGGAGGAGATCTTTGTGTGGCTTAACACCTTACTTGGAGCGGGTCTCGTGTACTACACTGGCGACACACTTTATTCGAGCTCGGCTAGTCCCACGAATTCGGGTATACCCGGGTGTATTGAGGTTTGTGACTGTTTTCTGCCCGAGTGCATTGAGGTATTTTCCAAGCAGGGATTGAAGCATTTTATTCCCGCTAGCTGCAATACTGCACAGTATATATATATATACTGCATTACAATTCATGAATTTATGCCATCTGGTAGACACGCGAAGCATTGCAGCCTATTAAATCCTAATCATTATCATTTAACAGATCAGCCGCCCGTCAGCCAGGCATGAACCCAGGCTGGGAAGGCAAACGCAACGGGGCTTGTCAGAGGTGAGGAGCGGCGCATTCCAGGTATCTGCCAGGTACATACTGGGTATTTGCTCGAATAAAGTGTGTCGGTGCAGTATGGCCGCTTCATAGATGATATCATTCTCATTTGGGATGGTGAAGAGACTGTTTTATCTGGTCTTCTCAGTTCCTTCAACGATAATCAATTTGGACTCAAATTTACTTTTGAAATTGATGCAGTATCTACTGTATTTCTTGATTTAGTCCTAACTACAGACTCAGACTTCAACATTATCACAACCACGCACTTCAAGTCTGTGTCTGTTAATAGTTATGTTCATGCGTCCAGCAATCACCACAAACAATGGCTTGACAATGTCCCTCTGGGCCAGTTCCACAGGCTACGTAGAAACTGTACCAGAGATAATGATTTTGCCAGCCAGTCCAAATTACTTGGTGACAAATTTGTATCCAAAGGCTATGATCCGGATCTGGTCTCCGACTCCCTCAGCAAAGCCAGCTCTATGGAGAGGTCAGTTTTATTGAATAATTCCAAAATGGAATCCGATAGGGGGGTGCGTTTGAGTTATGATGCTCCAATTGAACCCATTAAGACTGGACCATCTTCAGTAAGGTTCATAACCACATTTAATCAGTCTTTTAGATCTATTAATAAAATTCTGAGAAATCATTGGAGCATCCTCAGGTGTGATCCCCAGGCCTTGTTGTAATCATATTCAAAGTTCAATACAGCTGACTGAATTAGGGGCTCACTCATACTGATACAATAATTGTAGCAAGTGTCCTAACATTTGTATATCATTAACACAAGGCTTGTTTGCAGACAACACTGGCAGATATATATATATCTATATATCAGTAAATATATATACACACACACACAAAGATAGACAATGTATGTGTGTGTATACATATAGATAGAGATACAGAGATAGACTACAGATATATTCATACACACATACAGATCTGTTATTGTAACCACAAATCATACATGATCACATGCCAACATGATGAACTTTGAATGAAGATTAAGGTACTGTAAGTAATGTCTTACAGAGTGAAGACACAAGAAAACATTACATTAAAATGTAGGCTGTTATATGGGTAATTACATTAATTTGTATGTAAATAATATTAGCATGAAATGACAATCTAAATTACAATAATACACCTGAAACATCTAATACTGAACAAGAGCTAAGTGAATGTCATCTTCTATTTATATGCAAAGTGTGTCATAATGGATTAACATTAATCAACTGATGATTAATAGATAATCATATGTTATAAAATATGCCTTCACTCATTCAGTGAATGAGCATTTATAAACATTCATGTGTACAAGGACATACTTGAATGTTTGCAAGCATCTGTACATGATCATACATACACTATGAATGAAAGAGTCTGCAGTAAACAACACCACTACACAAAATAATTTAGTAAATGTGCTTATTTATTTTTGTTTATCCTTTTGAGAGCGAGTCACAGGCCTGCTTGTTGGCTGTTGTGTTCGCCTTTTCCCTGTGCCAAGTACACTCGCCTTAACTGTAGCACTTGTACTGGCCTGTGGCACTTCAGGGGCACTGGGTGTGGGCTGTGGCACTTCAGTTGCACTGAGTGTGGGCTGTGGCAATTCAGGGGCACTGAGTGTGGGCTGTGGCTCTTCAGGGGCACTGAGTGTGGGCTGTGGCACTTCAGGGGCACTGGGTGTGGGCTGTGGCAGTTGTGAAACACTTGAGATACATTGCTACAGTGGTGGTGGAGCACTTTCTGGTGTTTGTGTTTTAGTCTTCTTCCAAAAGCTGGACTGTAATTGTTGACCAAACTTTCTTTTGCGTGTCTCATTTTAGGTGCCGGTTCAATATTTTGAGCAGATGATGTAAGCGGTTGGATGTTGACAGGGACCTGCACAGAACTTGCACCTACTGTACCGGTATCATCCTGAAGTGGGGAATGAAGAAGTGATGACTCTGGAGAAAAATTAGCAGCATGTAAAGATCCATCCTCTGATGGGTTAATCTGGAATTGTTGTTCTCTTGCTGTACTCCTAAACTGATTGGCTTGGCTTACATTCAGAACTAGTGCTTGTAATGCCCTGTTTAGATTTTGGATTTCTTTAGGAACTTGGATGATGACATTTTTTATGTGTGACATTTCTGATATTGACCTTTCATGCATGCTTTCATGCAGTGACATCATCCTTTCCTGCATTGACATCATTTCTGAATGGCAACGATTTTCTTCACCCAAGATTCGTTCTTCAGAAGCTGCAATAGCTGTGAAGGTGTCACGAGCAGGAGGACTTGAATTCTGTGTTAATCCAGGAGTGTCAACATCTACATGGTCACTTGAGTAAATTTGTCCTTGAGCGGCAAGATCTGGTTCTACAAATAAATAAACACATTATGAACTGACATGGAAGTTTCACATTTTTTTTAGCCTATAATGATAGTTGTTCTCATAGTATTATTTGTGTCGAATTAAAAGATGATGCTTGAAGCAACAATGACGTTTCGGCTCAGTGTGAAAGAAGAATGAATTAACGTTTGTTGTAACATCACAACTCCTAGCTGATACTTGAAAACACACACAATACATGTTGTGTCATGAAACACTACATCTCCTGTGTCAATAACTGATCTGAAGTTCATTACATGTGAAAGGCATTTATTTGGCATGGCAAATGAAATGCTTCCAATGTACACATTATATGGCCTGCACCTCATACACTCCCCTTCCATTCTTGATGATGACATTGATGAGACAGGTGACGAGACGTCTTCTGTGTGACGTGCCACAGGTGACACAGGAGCTGCCGGACCAACTATATAGAAGAATAACATCAGAATTTCATTGTCATGTGTACATAATTAACATTAAGTATCTGTAGTGGGAGTACTTATGGCTAAATATCAGCATCCCGTTACGAAATCACAATTCTATGGTTAGGGCAATCTGTATATTATCCATCTTAACACAAATGTACATGTGAAACTAATCGTCCAATTTCTTTTAAACACCATACAACATACATACAATGTTAATGCAGATATGTAAAGGAATGCGTTATAAAATTAACTGGTCTGTTGTACATATACTGCATATGTTGGGTATTAATATAGCTACTGTACAATAATGTACATCACTGCCATGAAAGCAAAGTTGACTCTGCTTATAATTCAGCACCTAATTGTGGAAATGTGTATGAATGTTTTTAGAGATCTGTCAGACCATTTAAGAGAAGCAGGTGTAGCTCTCAATGTGGCTGACACACAGCAACACATGCAGTGTGTCGCTCACAGATGGTATTGGTGTGAGAAGGTGGCGTATCTATAACGTTACAATAATGTATAACTGAAAGAATGAGTAACGTACGTTTTAATATATCGTGGAATGGTGTTTGAAAGTAGTAAGATAATTACCATTTCAAATGAATGTGATGAACTTCTGTTCACCTTGTCAGCTTCTAACAACTGTAAGCCCTTCCCCAAAACTTGACACCACCATGACCCCTGAGCTGATTCTCCCACCTGTAAGCCCTCCCACAAGACTTGACCCTTCCATGACCCTGTGAGCTGGCTCTCTGCCCGACACCACCCCCTCTGTTCACCTCTATGCTGTGATTACATATTAATTGCAGCTGGTTTCAGACACCGATACATGAGCGAAATACAAATATGAAGTGAGCTACATATGAACACAATTAAATACCATATGGTACATGTTCCATTTTAGGCTCACATTAGACTACATGAAGAGAAAAAAGAGCTTTCATAATACATAACGGAATGTGTTTGTGAAAATTATTAATGTTCGCCTTTCAATTGACAATATTTCATGCAAGACATTATTACGCAGTAAGGGCCTGTTTAGAGGTGTAACATAGATTATCACAAATATATATATATATTATATGTATATATGGATCGACACATACATGAAATAGTGAATTATGCTTTTGTGTGCACAGACACAGTATAACAAAGAACACAGTGATGTTAAACGTTACTGTGACAAAGGATGACCGCGGGTGTGCTTTGTGCTTATGCATGTTAAGCCATTGTTTGTAAAAATATTCGAACATACATTCAGCTTTCAACTATAGGGGAAAGATGTTGAATGCTTTGTAAAGTAGAAGGTTGCAGTGTGTGTTATTTGGAAGATCATTACACATAATCCCTTCATGCAGGTCAAGTGGTGTATGTTGACTCCTAATGATGTAAAGTAATAGGGGAGCCCCTGCTGCTGCCTCATAGAAAATGAACGGTGAACGGTGCTCTGGGTATACACTGAATAGGTAGAAAGGGTAGAAAAGAACCCAGTGTAGCACTCAAGTTCACCCTCTGGTGATAAGTGTGTGATTTAAAACATAAACTTTATTTGATACAACACATATATAAAATTATGGGTGTTAAAATGACGTACTAGAGGTCATCGGATCATATTACTGACAGCCATGGGGCTCGGGATCAATATAATAGAGGTCTCCTGTCATGTATCAAATATCACACAGGAAACTAAATAATAATCCTGATTTAAACCTCTGTGAGGGTGAATAGGTAGGGTATACTCGATGGGGTACTGTATCAACAGGTCACACTAGGCAGTATATGCATAAACCATAATTGGTAGTGTTGTGACTTGTAGTGACTGGTGTACTCTGAAACAAATATATTGTGCACCAGTAGGTCTCACTGTGCAGTCAGAGAAAATCCTCCTCAATAGTAATGAATGTGCGCACAGTACTGTGTGAAGCTGACCACAGGTAACCTCTTGAGGTTCACAGTATAGGGATATAGTACCCTATAGCGACCTCAGCGACACTGTCACAGATAGTGATAGTAAACACTGTGCTTCAAGTGTGATGGTGGGCACCCTTATTTGGTAAGCTTTGCAAATAGATTAACACTGCATATGAGGAGGCGAAAGCTGTGTATAATAGATAGTTAATTATGGTAGCTCAATAGCAATATACCACAGCGCATATCCAACAGGACTACACTTAGTACTGAGTAAGGAGCATTGACCCTAACAGTATTCAGTAGAAAGAGGCTCTAAATGTCCATCGGGGCACTAGTAGCCTGTGTAACAGCGCGGGCAGGACACCGCATCAACTCGCGGTCAGAAACATGAATGCGGAAGTAATTTCAGCCCTGCACGTGCACGTGTGGGAACGGAGCCGAAATGGTAAGAGTAACTCAAGGCGAAATGGTAAGAGTAACTCTTACCATTTTGCCTCTCGCGAAACGCGTGCGTCGGCTCTGTTACCACACGTGCACGCGCAGGGTCCGATGACCTCTAGTACGTCATTTTAACACCCATAATTTTATATATGTGTTGTATCAAATAAAGTTTATGTTTTAAATCACACACTTATCACCAGAGGGTGAACTTGAGTGCTACACTGGGTTCTTTTCTACCCTTTCTTCCTAATGATGTAAGCCACGATAGCTGAGCCAATACATGTTTCCAAACACGCATAGATATTATATATATATATATATTATTTTTTTTTGACAACTATATATATATAAATATATATATCGATATACATTGAGAGAGAGATATAGATATATATATATAGAGAGAGAGAAAGAGAGACATATATACAGATATATATGTAGGTATGCTTATATTTGGAACAAACAATAAGTTTCAGCGGAAAGATAGATAACAACTGTAACATACGACACGCGTAGTACAGTAACATTTGTCACCTGCTGGAAATTGAGATGAATAAATTCCGATATCTCTGTCCCCTGGCAAATTCTCCACGACGACAGGAAGAAATTTTTCACGCATCTGCTCCTCCAATGGAGTTAAGATTAGAGATTGTGCTGGCGGCCCACCTCCAGTGGCAGAAGCATGCATCCATTGTGCTTGGATTTTTTTTTTAAATTCGCCTTGATATCATCTACTGCACCGACACACTTTATTCGAGTAAATACCCGGTATGTACCTGGCAGATACCTGGAATGCGCCGCTCCTCACCTCTGACAAGCCCCGTTGCATTTGCCTTCCCAGCCTGGGTTCATGCCTGGCTGATGGGCGGCTGATCTGTTAAATGATAATGATTAGGATTTAATAGGCTGCAATGCTTCGCGTGTCTACCAGATGGCATAAATTCATGAATTGTAATGCAGTATATATATATGTACTGTGCAGTATTGCAGCCAACGGGAATAAAATGCTTCAATCCCTGCCGGAAAATAACTCAATGCACTCGGGCAGAAAACAGTCACAAACCTCAATACACCCGGGTATACCCGAATTCGTGGGACTAGCCGAGCTCGAATAAAGTGTGTCGCCAGTGTAATCTCTTCCGACAATTCGTGCGGTCCCTGACATGATTCCCACATGCAGACACAGACAATGTTATTTGCTCCCACATTTCTTTTCTTGAGGCAGAACTTGTCCGTCCTTGAAAGACATACAAAATATATGACCGTACCAATTAATAGAAAGACGAACATTTTACAAAACTGCTACCTGTTCAAAGAGATACATAACATGCTGGTTTAGGTTGAATATGTGTACCACATGAGCATTTATGTGGAAACATACAAATTTAAGGAAGCTTGCATGAATATTCTATGAACATTGGCAAACTTTTTTGACTGATTTTTATGGTCGTTATAAAGCATGAAGGATTATGTGTGTAACAAGTAACTTTAATTGATAGATATTAGAGATTAATAGTTTGATATTAACACGTCACATTGATAGGATAAAATGTCTTTGAACAATCAATGCAAAGATTGGCTTACCTACTAAATGCCCATACAGAGAGTCATAGTGCTCCAAAATCCCTGTGACAAGAACTCTGTTTTCCTCATCATTGAAACGAGGATTACATGGCCGCTCCACACGTTTCTTCCGACCACGTGCAGCCACAGAGCTTGGCTGCTGCTGACTGGACTCTCCTTCTTCCAATGGAAGAGACTCCAAACCGGCCCACCACCAACCACCTCACCACCAGACACCCCAGCAGCACCAGCAACAGACACCCCAGCAGCACCAGCAACAGACACCCCAGCAGCACCAGCAACAGACACCCTAGCAGCACCAGCAACAGAGCCACCACCAGCACTCGCACTCATAGCAACACCACTCGCACTCTCAGCAACACCACTCGCACTCGCAGCAACAGCACTCCCCTGAATACTACGTTCACTCAGACGCATACTCACATGACTACCAGTACCACTCACACCAGCATCACTCCTCCCACGCCTTTCGGCCATACCTATAGCACTCACAAAGAACAGAATTTTTTTTTAAACACAATCGCACTGAACACTTACAAACAGAAAACAACACAAAGATGTTAACAAAACAACACAGGACAAACCTATCACAATACACAGCAACTCTCTCTGTCAATATGAAATATGCAAATCGCCCAGCTCTGTGTGTCTCTCTCTCTCTCCCAACAACACAGAGAATGAATAAAAATACATGCTGCCTTTAAATGGGCCGCTCAATCAAAAACATGCTTGCTTCGGCAGATTCAGCAAGAACTTTCATTGGCGAACCTAACACCACCTCGCCATGCACGCCGATACACCTGAGTGTGATCGGCAAATCATCGCCACAGTGGGAACAAATGTTTTCGGCTTGATTCGGAAGGGATTCGGCACTTATTGCATACGGCGAGGGAAAATCGGCAACATCATGCCGATAAGGAACACTTGGCGAGAGCAATTTGTCGGCGCTTACTGCATGAGGCCCTAAGTTTGTCCATAGAGTATGGGGGACTGTGACAAGGTGAATAAACATCACAAGCCCTATGCCTGGCAGAGCACTCGTGAGTTCCCCAGACCCCCGTGGGAACCACCCGAGGCCCCGCAGACACCTGTGGGTCTGACCCGGGGCTTCCAGACATCCTTGGGCCTACCGTGGGGACCCAATTGTGGCCCACGGTGACCCAAGGAGACCACCTGGGCGCCATGGCACTTGGCGGGACCCACCAACAGGCCTCCCGAACATGTTTGAAATGAGCTGCTGGTACCCTGTAGGTCTGTCAGGTGCCCCACCAGCCCGCCGGGGACTCGCGTGGGGCTGTGTTATGAACCCTGTTTGTAAAAGGATAAACCATGTATTTATGGGGGGGGCACAGGGGGTGGGTAATGTATTTAATAAATAGAATAATGTTTATTGTGGGGCAGTGTATTGTTTTTATTGTGGGTACTGGGTGGGGGGGTATTTTCCCCAAGGTATGTGGGTAGGCCTCCCTTGTGGGTAGTGGGTGAGGGTGGTTAGGCCTCACGGGGTGGGGGGTTAGTGGGGGAGGGTATGTAGGCCTCCCGAGTGGTGGGTGAGGGTGGGTTAACCCCTTAATGACTGTAGCGGTTAATAACCGCTATGGTGATTAAGGGGTTATAGGACATTACTTTGGATGTTTTCATTCTTGTGTCTGTTTTTCAGCAGCGTAGGGGACATGGGCAAGATGAAGATGAGGATGGCCTTCATCGTGGCAGCCGGAAATGGGTGAGTGCTATATGTATTTAATGTATTTTTTGTTGTTTATGTATTTTAAAAACACGGGGTGTATGTTGTTTATTGCAATGTTTATTTGGGGCAATTGTCCCCAATAAACATGCTATTCTGCCTTAACCCTTCATTGCCTTAGCGGCTATACGATATGGTAATGAAGCAGCATTTCTGTATTTTAATAATATTGTGCGGGAGCAGGGGGTCCCCTGAGCTGAACCGCATTGATTTGTGGCTCAGAGACCCCCTGCTCCCGTACACTATTATTAAAAATACATTCATACTGCTTCGTTACCGTAGCACATAGCCGCTAAGGTAAGGAACGAGTGTTTATTGATATGTGTGTTTTACTGATAGTGTAGATGTGCAGAGGGTCTCTGGAGCTGAACCGCTTTGGATTTAGGTCCTGGGACCCCCTGCTTCCCGAGATACAGGCCCCTTTAGGGGGTGCCAGTATCCCTCTGCTTTGTTTATATTCCGCGGTCACGTGATCGGGAACTTGAAATGCAGAGGGATACCAGCACCTCATAAAGGGGCCTGTATCTTGGGAAGCAGGGGGTCCTCGGACCTTAAACCAATGCGGTTCAGCTCCGGAGACCCCCTGCACATGTACACTATCAGTAAAAGTTGTTTATTAATACTTTATATTTTGCCAATGTTTGCGCAGAGAGCGGCTGGTCTCGCTCTGCTGCAAACACCTATCGGCAGAAAAGGCCTATCGGAAGGTTATCGGGAGCCAGGCTTTATCGGCACAGGCTCATCGGCAGTTTTGCTTTCGCAGATATTCCGCAGGGATCGGCATGGATTCGGCCCTTACTGAATACTGCGAGGGCAAATCGCCAAAATAAGGCCTATCGGCAACACTTGCCGAAGAGATTTTATCGGTGCTTACTGCATGAGGCCCTAAATCATGTATTGAGACATTTCACGTTGCTTTTGTTAATTTTATCCTGTCATTTTATTTGCCTGTGCTTGAAAATGGCTCATCTGTCTGCATTATGATGTCTATGTTTTGCCGTGGCCCCCGTTCTTTAGATATCCAGCATCTGTATTCCTGGCATGGCTGGTCTCTAGGGGTTACTTCTCTTCCATTCTCTACTTCTGACGAAGCTACTGTATGGGAAGAGATACTTTCATATTTTATCTATATACAGTGGCGGCCGCCTTTAACCTCCTGCGGCCGCCACCGCGGGCTTTTTAAAAACACGAGCAGATGCTGCGTTTTTTTCGCATTTTTACGGGTAAGTAGGAGGATAAAAGGGGCCGCAGCATTAGTGAATACGCAATGTGTCAGGAGCTGTGGTGTAAATTTATCCTCTACTCCAACGTTAGTAGGGATCATCCCCTTCAACTCGGCAGACCCTCCCGGGAGGCCAAGACCCCTCTAAGGTGCTGGACAGGAAAAGACGAACGTTCGGAGGGAAGTAAACGAGTCAGACACGAATGCTCTTTGTCAGATACTTCTCTCTGTTTATTATTAGTTACAGTCAGGTTTATATAGTGGAGCGAGGGTGTTTACTTGCATAAACTTACTTCCCATATTTGGCATTAAGCTACTTATCTAAAGTTACAATAGTTTGTCCTTGACCGAAGTCATATATTCTTACTTGAAATGCTTAGATAGCTCACATGTTGAAATTGCATACGTGGCAGGACTTCCTGCTTTTATTCAGGAACTCTTATCTGACCATATTCTGGGAGTTCGGCCAACATGTTTGAGTTAAAAAGCAGTTAACATGAAAATGGCGACATTAGTACAAAATGGCTATATAAAACAAAATGGAGTCCCCCCTTAAAATATACATTATCAATTCCCTCCTTTTATAAAATGACAACCCTTGATATACATCATTAGAGTATTGAATATGGACGTTATCATATTCTACTAGAGGAATAGGGACACCCGGTGTTACAGATCTAATGGTGTGTCAGAGTGACAGGGCTCGTGCTGGGGGTAGTAATATTTAATGAATATAATTTAATTTGATTAGAAGTTTTAGCGGAAGGCATAATCATATTACATAATGAGGAACACAATAATCTACAACATGAAAAAAATATCAACTAATACTACAAATATGCAAACAATGAATATCTTTCCCATAATGTTTTTCTTTCCTAATTCTCCAATCCATGAGCCTAATCAGAAAGTCCAGTCAAACTGACTGACTCTTTCTGTAATGCCTGCAACAATACTTCTAATATTGGAGATGTGATTCTGTACAGAGTTGGAGTGATCGGATAGATTGAAGCAACACGTACCATCAAAATCCTGACAACCTTGTTAATTTTTAAGCAAAAGATAATCGATTGCTGCACGGTTTTGTAAAACGGCTTCACATGTACAGTACTGTACCTTGCAAATCTAACATTAATTCTTCTAGAGCCTGAGAGGTATGATTTAACCCTTTTGCTACAGCACATGCTAGTTTCCGTATTTGTTTCGCTGAATATAAGGCTAATCCAGGCACTCTGACAAGCGAAACTGCTAGACTTATAATTTCAGATTCTGAGAATAATACTACATTTGTATTGCAATCTTCGGTAAACGGAATGGTAGATCGTTTAATTTTAGTCTGATGTGGACTGGGCTCTAAAGAAAACATCATCATTCCAAACCTGGTGAGAGTACACGGAAATATTTCAACGTTTATAGGAGTATGTAATATTACCACAAGAGAACAACCATCCCAGGGGAAGTTTAATATATGTGACTGGGTGTGCCTATTGTGTGATTACAGCTCCTAGTATTGTTGAGATTAAACCATTTGTCATCTGTTCGATTGCACAATATTTGGGTAATGCTTGTTATTTTTGAAGGTGTCATTTGTACCTGTTTACATTTCCCTATTTTCTCAGGGTTACAGATCATACAGTAACATACATCACCCTGGGTAATATTATGGGTAATGATCTGTGTCATATTGGGCTATGGTTTACCAATACACTGGGGGCACTCTCGACAGTATTCATATACAGAGAAATGTTGTCGTACATCATTATCTGCATCGGTATCATTGTTAATTACACTGAACACCTTTAACAAAATCTCCACTGGTGTAGGTACTTCTATCAGACAACTGGTAATTATATCCGTAGTGCTAGACATACTGATAAACAGAAATGTGATGTATTCAGTACCTCAGCAGCCAAATGCTTACAAATATTAGTTTTGGTTTCTTTTAAAAATGATACCATATTTTTAGAGCGGGCGTGATATTTTTCTGGCGGATTGGGGAAATTAGTCTTGGTCTGGGATATATTGGCATGACCATTATTTTGTTCCCAAAGAGAGAGAGAGATTTCTCTCTTTCCCCTTGACCCGAAAAATAGGGAGCTTCCTGGTGAAGTATAGTTAATAAAAGTAGTGGACATATTGGTGTGAGTCTTAGCAGCTATTCCTTTCTCATAGATATCATACAAGGCCCACACAAACAATGGGAGCACACCACATATTACGGCTAGATATATCCAGGCGAGCCGCTTCCTATGGTGTCGTGCATCTATTCCTTCGTAGATTTGACTCGGAACGCATGAATCCATGTTGATGATTCTTCAGTCAGTATTGCGGTGCGGGTTACTGCTAGAACTGTGTTTGGAAGTCCGTAAGGAGGTTCTGTAGTCCCTCCTTTAGGGTGGAGACGCTTGATCACCACCTTGTCTCTGGGCTGGAATGGGTGAGTCGGCTTATCTGAAGGGAGTGGAAGAGAAGAGGAAACATCACCATAGATACTATTCAATTTCTGTATCAAATGATAAACATACAGTATGTAATGGGGGTATAGGGGTTGTTGGGGGCACAGGGGTGTATGTTGTTTATTGCAATGTTTATTGGGGGCAATTGTCCCCAATAAACATGCTATTATGCCTTAACCCCTTCATTGCCTTAGCGGCTATCCGCTATGGTAATGAAGCAGCATTAATGTATTTTAATAATATTGTGCGGGAGCAGGGGGTCCCCTGAGCTGAACTGCATTGATTTGTGGCTCAGGGACCCCCTGCTTCCTGAGTTACAGGCCCCGGTATGGGGCATCGGAGGCCAAATAAAAATTATTTAGAAAGATTTTTTATTTTGCCGATGTTTGCGCAGAGAGAGTGGCGGATCTCTCTCTGCTGCAGACACATATCGGCAGGGGACGGCGTATCTCCAGGTTATCGGAAGACAGACTTTCTCACCACCGGCTACTCAGTGTTTTGCTTTCGCAGTGATTCACCAGGGATTCGGCCCTCCATGAATACTGCGAGGGCAAATCGTCAAAATCATGCCGATATTGAACCCCTGCCGAGAGCACTTTTTCAGCGCTTACTGCATGAGGCCCATAGTTAAGCTATATGCATAGGAGTATCCAATGTTACATTGTGTCAGTATAAGCTGTTGATACAGAACTAGATACAAAATGTAACATTGTCAGGAATCTGCGTTCTCCTCGCTCCCCACACAGAACACTCCCTCCCCGCAGGGAGCCCCTGGACACACAAAACAATCTGCCTTACCGGCCTCCACGGCTCCTCACCCCTGCCACCGTCGCGCGATCACTCCCCTCGGCGATTCCTCTGCTCAGCGCTGGGCGTGCCCACGCCCTCCTGCACGCACACCTGCACCATCCACTGGCTCGGTTCACACGCGTACACGAGTTACGGAGCACGCTCAGTCTGCTCACTCTTATTCCCGTCCCCCAGACCTCAGGCTCCGTCCCCGCACACTGCACGGGCATACTCAGGTTACTAACAAGACTCACCTGGCCTGTTATGCCTGCACCAATCTGCAGTGTCTCCCTGTAGCTCTTCCTGTCCCGCCTCCGTTCCTAATTGGACCTTCCTGCTTTATCTAGCTCCTCTCTGCTCTCAGTCTTTGCTCGACATAGTCTCTGTATGGAAGTACTTCTGGATTCTCTCAGTGTTTTCACAGGATCTGACGCAGCTCGTACGACTACCCCCTCTGGCTCTCGATCTCGGCACTCCTTGGACAACGCTCACTCTGGTAACCCCTTTAACACGGCTTGGACTACAACCTATCTCCACTCTCCACTCCCTGACTTCGGCAAGGCATCATTTACTCTATCTCTACAACCGATACCGGCAAGTATTGTCTACCTTACTACACCTGGCCTGGCAACGCTTCATACCACACTCCGGACACGCTCCCTTTGCTGCGGGTGCGTGTATTACCACTTCCCCCTTCATCTCAGGGGACGAATCTAGTCTGCGGGCAGCACCGGCGTAACATTATGTCGAGCCCACAAGACGCAGAGCAGACCAAACTTCAATAGTTTCTCTCCAATCTGCTTCAGCAAAACCAGGCCATGGCGGATAAAATTGTGGCACTTACACGCCAGGTCGCAGTACTCTCAGACAGGGTACCGACCGCGACCCCGCCAGATGTAAGCCCCCACTCCGCAAGCGCAGTTAGCAGCTCAGATGTAAGGATTTCTCCCCCCAAGCCTTATGCAGGTGAACCGCAAGATTGTAGGGGTTTCCTAAACCAGTGTGAGGTGCAGTTTGAAATGGCCCCCCATCTCTACAATACTGATCGCAAGAAGGTAGCCTACATTTATAACCTCCTCACTGGCAGCGCCCTGGCTTGGGCTTCCCCGGTTTGGGAGCGACGTTCTGACCTTACCCAAGATTACCCGGCATTTAAAGCTGAGTTTCCACAAGTATTCGATTCTCCCGCTCGTCAGGAGATGGCATCTGTTTCTCTCCTCCAGATCACTCAGGGACGGAGAATGGTGACGCAGTATGCTGTGGAATTCAGGACTCTAGCAGCCGAGACTAACTGGGGACAAGAGGCTCTCGTCTCCGTGTTCTGGCAGGGCCTGGCAGATCCCATCAAGGATGAACTCTCTCGCCAATCCAGGCCGGATCAATTGGAGGTCCTCATTGATTTGGCTGTCCAAGTGGATCAACGTATCCAGGTACGCCGCTCAGAGCGTCAGCGCACTTGCGTACATAACTTTCAAGTTCCGTTCTCCAGTACTCCCAGCAACACTCCTGCTCCCCCAAGTGCTACCAAACCTCTTTGTCCTGCACTGGAGTTGCCAGAGCCAATTCAATTGGGGGTACAACGCATCCGCACACCGATGCAGCAGTTCCGCCACGCCGGGGGATTGTGTTTCTACTGCGGATCCATGGAACATCTGGTTCGGGAGTGTCCACTGCGTCCGGGAAACGGGAACACCCAGTGAGTACAGAGGGGCTCTCTCTGGGTGTAATGTCTCCACGTCCCCTTTCTAAAGGTGAACTCCCTTAGAAACTTACATTTCCAGTCTCCCTTTCAGGCGATAAGTTCAAGACTTCTACCGCAGCATTCATTGACTCAGGAGCTGGAGGAAACTTCGTGGATCTTGAATTCGCCATGTTAAACTGCATACCACTCGTGAGAAAGAAGGTTCCCATCGCACTCGTCGGTATCGATGGACGTCCTCTTACCCCGGCCCACATCTCCTTAGAGACGGCTCCCTTGCTTCTGTCCTCACATCTGCACAAGGAGATTTTAGTTCTCGATGCCATTCACGCTCCTGGGATACCCATCACCCTTGGTCTTCCTTGGCTACAGCTTAACAATCCTCTCATTAACTGGACTTCCTCTGCTCCCATTTCCTGGAGGCCGAGGTCAGGCGAGACTTATCAACTGCTTGCCAATACCTCTGTTCCCAAAGTTATTCTACCTTCCGTTTACCATCAATTCCGGGATGTTTTCAATAAGCTACAGTCAGACCTCTTGCCGCCACACAGGACTTATGATTGTCCGATCGATCTAGTTCCAGGTTACTCCCTACCCAAGTCCAAGACCTACCCCTTGTCGTTACCAGAATCTCACGCTATGGATGAATACAGTATATCCAGGAGAATCTCAAGAAAGGCTTTATTCGTCACTCCAATTCCCCAGCAGGGGCTGGGTTTTTCTTCGTCAAGAAAAAGGACGGGTCGTTGAGGCCTTGCATCGACTACAGGGGTTTAAACCACATCACTATTAAAAATCGTTACCCCCTTCCCCTTATTACCGAATTGTTCGATAAATTACAGGGGGCCAAGATTTTTTCCAAGTTGGATCTACGTGGTGCCTATAACCTGGTGCGCATCAGGAAGGGGGATGAATGGAAGATGGCCTTCAACACGCGTAGTGGACACTACGAATATCTGGAAATGCCTTTCGGCTTATGTAATGCTCCCGCTGTCTTCCAGGATTTCATCAACGACGTCTTTCGTAAGGTACTCAATATTTTTGTTATTGTATACTTGGATGATATCCTGATTTTTTCCAAAGATCTCCAGGACCATATACGCCACACCTCCTATGTCCTTTCCCGTCTCTGTGAATACCATTTGTACGCCAAACTGGAGAAGTGCACCTTTCATCAGACCTCTACTCCGTTCCTGGGGTATATCATTTCCGATGAGGGGTTTATGATGAACTCCGCTAAACTTCAAGCGGTCACTGAATGGCCAAGACCCAACTCAATCAAGGACATACAATGTTTTTTAGGGTTCGCTAATTACTATCGTAATTTTATGCGGAGTTTTTCCACCATTGTGGCACCCCTCACTGCGCTCACCAAAAAAGGAGCTGATCCTTCTGCTTGGTCATCAGAGGCCATCTCCACCTTCGAGACACTCCAGGAAGCCTTTATATCCGCACCTATTCTCCGTCATCCCAACATCGAACTTCCCTTCTGATTGCGGCGCTGGTGCCGTTCTTTCCCAGAGACCCACGCCCCAAGATAAGTTACATCCCTGTGCATATTTTTCCAAGAAATTCTCGTCTGCCGAGAGGAACTATGACGTGGGTAACAGGGAACTTCTGGCCGTGAAGATGGCTCTTCAAGAGTGGAGACACCTGCTGGAGGGGTCGAAAGAGCCATTTACTATTCTCACGAACCACAAGAACCTTCTTTACATAGAGAAAGCTCGACGCCTTGGTCCACGACAGGCTCGTTGGGCTCTTTTTTTTCTCGATTCGATTTTCACCTTTCCTATATCCCCGGGACAAGAACGTAAAGGCAGACGCACTCTCCCAAATACATTCTTCTGAAGAGAGGCCAGAGGAATCTTTGGCGACTATCCTTCCACATGAGAGGATTCTCGCCACGTCTTCTTTCAAGAATCTTGACAAGATTTTGCACTCCCAGAGACGCATTCCCAAGGACTTGGTCGTTCCTGACAACAAACTCTTTGTACCATCCAAATTTGTTCCAGAGGTCCTGTCTTGGGTCACTCCTCTAAATCTGCAGGTCATCCAGGTTTTAAGAAGACTACTGATCTCATTCGTCGGAGTTTCTGGTGGCCAAGGATGTCTCAAGATATTCTGGAGTTTACCCGTGCATGCCCAACGTGCGCTCAAAGCAAGACTCTCCGTCAAAAGCTTCAGGGTTTTCTGTTACCCCTTCCAGTTCCCGACCGCCCCTGGTCCCACATTTCTATAGACTTCATCGTGGAGTTGCCCAGGTCCAGAGGAATGAACACTATCTTGGTGGTCGTGGACAGGTTCTCGAAGATGTCCCATTTCATTCCACTTAAAGGATTACCCACCTCCCCCGCCCTTGCTGATATCTTTACGGAGCAGATTTTCCGGATTCATGGGATCCCTTCGTCCATTTTTTCTGACAGAGGTTCTCAGTTCGTATCCAAATTTTGGAGAGCTTTCACGAAGAGATTGGGCATCTCTTCTTCTTTCTCTTCCGCCTATCATCCTCAGTCCAATGGACAAACGGAGAGAATCAATCAATCCCTGCAGAAGTACCTGAGATGTTTTATATCCGATTTCCAGGATGATTGGGCTCAACTCCTCTCTTGGGCAGAGTATGCCGTCAATTCTGTAAAAAACAAGTCCACCCGGGTTTCGCCCTTCTTTATAAATTATGGGTTCCATCCTCCCTGTTTTCCCATCCCCAACATTCCTTCTGGAGTACCAGCCGTAGATGAACGCATTTCTTCCCTCCAAACCGCATGGTCCAGGATTCAGTCTACCCTTCTCAACTCCTCCCGCAGATCGAAACTACAGGCCGATCGTCGTCATCGCTCGGCACCCAGTTACAAACCAGGGGATTTGGTATGGCTATTCTTTAGGAATATCCACCTCAAGGTACCATCTCCTAAACTGGCACCTAAGTTCCTGGGTCCCTTCCCTATTTGTGAACAAATCAATCCCGTGGCATTCCGGCTCCAACTACCACCCAGTATGAAGATTCCCAATGTCTTTCATGTGTCCCTCTTAAAACCATTTATCTCCAGTCACTTCTTTCCGGATCAGACTCGTAAACCGGATCCCATTACTGTACAAAATAACGAGGAATACGAAGTTCACTCTCTTTTGGATTCTCGTCTTTCCAGGGGTCAGCTCCAGTTCTTGGTGCAGTGTAAGGGCTTTGGCCCTGAAGAGAGATCCTGGGTACCTTCAAAGGACATTCATGCCCCGGCCCTTCTTAAGTACTTCAGGAAAAAGTTTCCAGAGAAACCGTACTTGGACCGTCCTGGGGCCGTTCCTGAAGAGGGGGGTACTGTCAGGAATCGGCGTTCTCCTCGCTCCCCACACAGAGCACTCCGTCCCCAGAGTGAGCCCCTGGACACACAAAACAATCCTGCCTTACCGGCCTCCACGGCTCCTCGCCTCTGCCGCTGTCGCGGGATCACTCCCCTCGGCGATTACTCTGCTCAGCGCCGGGCGCGCCCACGCCTCCTGCACGCACACCTGCACCATCCACTGGCTCGGTTCACACGCGTACACGAGTTACGGAGCACGCTCAGTCTGCACACTCTTATTCCCGTCCCTCGGACCTCAGGCTCCGCCCCCGCACACTGCACGGGCATACTCAGGTTACTAACAAGACTCACCTGGCCTGTTATGCCTGCACCAATCTGCAGTGTCTCCCTGTAGCTCTTCCTGTCCCGCCTCCGTTCCTAATTGGACCTTCCTGCTTTATCTAGCTCCTCTCTGCTCTCAGTCTTTGCTCGACATAGTCTCTGTATGGAAGTACTTCTGGATTCTCTCAGTGTTTTCACAGGTTCTGACGCAGCTCGTACGACTACCCCCTCTGGCTCTCGATCTCGGCACTCCTTGGACAACGCTCACTCTGGTAACCCCTTTAACACGGCTTGGACTACGACCTATCTTCACTCTCCACTCCCTGACTTCGGCAAGGCATCATTTACTCTATCTCTACAACCGGTACCGGCAAGTATTGTCTACCTTACTACACCTGGCCTGGCAACGCTTCATACCACACTCCGGACACGCTCCCTTTGCTGTGGGTGCATGTATTACCACTTCCCCCTTCAGCTCAGGGGACGGGTCTGGTCTGCGGGCAGCACCGGCGTAACAAACATCAACTTAGCAGCTGCAGTAGCTCTTAGTTATAAATTGTGAGTAATATACTAATCTTGTCTCATTCATGGGGACTGTTATAAAGATTCTCTCAGCTGTGAAGTCTGTCAGCTCCCGGCTCTCGGGTGTGCAGTCACAGAAGTTGTAGTGAGGCAGTGTTTGCTCAAGCACTTCCATGTGGTGACAGCTGTGCAGTCTCTGCAGGCTCTCTGCTCTCAGCTCTCAGCTGTGAAATCACAGCAGTTATGATGAGGCAGTGTTTGCTCGAGCTCTTCCACATGGTGACGTCATTACGTCAGTTCACCTGACATCTCTACGGGGCTTAGAGGTGCACATTTTGTGCAGCTCCTTTAGAGTTGATTTTCTCTCCTTTAAAATTGGTTCATTTATATAAATAGTTAGCTAAGAGGCTATAACTGGATGTGGTCAGTGAATCGCGCCTCGGGACGTAGGTGCACATTTGGTGCAAGACCCTTATTAGCTAGCATCTTTTCACCTATATACAGGTGGCATATTCATTTGGCAATTTGACGTTATTCATGTGTCAGGAGCTTCATAGGGAGAGATATCTGTTGGACTATATGCCTCTTTCCTTTGATTGGCTTAGATACTGAGGCACACGTCTAGTCATTGGTAACAGCATCTCACATCAAGTCCAGCTCCACGCCTATATGGTGATCGTATAGCGACGAATTATGCGGCTATAAAATACGTCCTCGTCTTTTATCTGTGCCCGAGAGTTAAAACAACTTGCTCCTATTATTTTTAAGACTGTTAAAATCCAATTTAAGTACTGGGGAATATATTAGTGCATGGAATGACCAATACTATATTCATCATTCCATGTTTTATATAAATCACCTTACACTATATACTTACGTTAAGCTTCTATACCTCCATCTACTCTGGGGTCATTAGCTTACTAAGCTGGGTTTAAGGAGTAGGATCATATATATTTTGCATCCGACTGTTTGAGGTACATATAATCACAACTTTTCAAAACTGACTTTTGAACAGGAATTGGTACATGTCATCAGAGAATGGTCGTGGACATAATTACCATATCCCTCTATATAACATTATTTTATTATGTTCTTTTTGAATTAAAATTATTTTAATTGTATCATCATTTCAACATTGGCAACATGAGTGCAGTCATTGCTGTTTCTTTTTGTTTGTTTTAGTATATTATTATTCATCTAGTTTGCTATTTTTTTAACATTACATGGTACACCACTGTCCAGTATGTCCACTCCACACACACACACTAGTCCATTGATTAGTGCCTCAGCCATTCTGGTGCTGTCACTAGTTACTAATTACAATATAAATATATCTAATTAGTGTACACTTTCCCTCTACTAAATTTAACCACAAAGGTAGTCAGACATACTGTTTTTGGTGACATACAAAACCAGGTTTAAATCCTCTGCATTTGTGTGCATGTTGCAACCCCATGACCACAACTGTGACACTGCTCCAAATTGGGATTTTGCAAGGGTGTCGTGCTAGTGGCTGTGCTAGTGTGCTAGAGTGTCTTTAATCAAAATGCAATGTAACCACACCTTATTCTCATAAAAAAACTTCAGACTTATAAGTATTTTTTAAGTACGACGTTTTTAATAGAGTAAATTAGAGCATAGAGATAAATAATATAGAAGTTAATAAACACTTGCTCTGTACTGAGAGTGGTGCAACCCAAGGATAATAGTATCCAGGTGGAGACTATGAACAATGAACATGGGACATAACAAAATAAAGAAAATCCTTTTAAATGGGTGTACTCTTTCCAATAATGATAAACTTATTCATAATATATACACTATAATTCAAGTAAGGGCAGTATTGGTTAGTTTAGCCAGTCATTAATTGTGGTAGATATTTTAGAAGAGAATAATAAATTGACAGTTTAGGAAGTGGGTATATACAGTAGATGGATTAGCAAATACAGACGACACCCTAATTGGAGACTATATGCCACCAGGAAAAATTACCTTTTAAAAAAATATACTGTGTCCACATTTTTAATTTAAAATCTTTATTTTAAACTTGTTACACTCAAAAAAAAAAAAAAAAAAAAAAAAAAGATCCAGAGCTATACTAAATGGTAGTACAAATATGTGCATAATTTGTCAGTTCAGCATGAAACAATAGTGAATCACTTTAAATACTTGCTGAAGAATAACTAGTTACTTGAATAATTGTAACTATTAGTTCAATTACAGGTTTAGATTCACTTCAAATAGTGTAACACTGTGACTCTTATTGATGGGCATTGGCCAATTAATCAATTTGAATGTATCATTTTGGGTTCATATCTTCGTTTTTAAGGAAAAAAGTGTATCCATTTAGTGTCTAATGGTGTTTGTAGGTAATGAAAGTATTGCTACAGATGCAGCCACCAGTTTTAGGACTCATGCGTGGGAAATTCTGTGGTAGTCTCACAGTAAATGCCTCAACATTGCCTCAACATTTCTGTGAGATACTTAATGGCCCATCGCATTAACACAGCAGGGGTCCCTGCAGTCCCAAAAGAAATAGAAAATAAAACAGTCAATAGAAGAAATGCATTTGACAAAAAATACATTGGCTCCCACTGTATACATCTGGACCATAAACAGGCACAGATTAATACATTAGCAGTCAATTGGCAATGAAAAACATAAAAAAAAGAAAACTCCAATTAAAAAAACCTGTAAAAATAAAAGTACATACTGTAGAGTGAATATTTATCTTACCTTTAGAAGCTTTGGCCCTCCGAATCCTGGGGAATCAGCAAGCTCTCGTTCCGTGACATCACAAACACAATCCAACGCAATCCACCGTGAAGATCAAGGACAAAATTCTTCTTTCTATAATCTTCCATCATCTTCTTCATCTGTGATTATTTCTTGTTTTTCTTTATCTTCTGTCTTTATCTTCCTCTGCTAACCAATAACCCCATGTTAAATCCACGATGTTAACCCGACGATTTCTTGAGCTCGAATGAGACATCACGACCTTAAATATGGCCGGTGACATCACATTTGGGAGTGAAATGGTTCACACGCCATCTGATTGGCTGTGAAAACCATGTGCCCCTTTTTTTATTTTTTTAATGTGACATGAAAGGGACTGAAGCCAGCCAATCAGAATGGCTGTGCTTCATTTCCCTTTAAGATGATGTCACAAAATCAAACATGGCTGCCATCACATGGTCTACTACAACCAATCAGATTGGGGATATGGTTCTCACAATCTGATTGACTGAAGTACTATGTGACTGTAGCCATGTGGGTTTGGTGACATCACAAGAACCGCCCCTAAACATATTCAGTCCACTGGTAAACAAGGGCGGGGAGAAGTGCAGGTGTGGAATAATTGCTGATGCAATTAACCCCTCGTTTGCCCAAGTTAGCGCGGCACCTGTGAGTAGCTTGCGTGCGGTGTGCCTCACCTGTAACATCACGAGGGCGAAGTCTGAGTGAGGTCCGTGTGGTGTCCCCCAGTCTGGCAGAGCAGCTCGTGCTAAGTGCTTCGTCACGGGGCGAGTCACGGGTGTGCGGTGTCCCTCAGCCTGGTAGTGTGGCGTGCGTCACCCGTCCCGTCACAGGGTGCGTTACGGGGGGTGGGACCGACGGACAATCCTCACAATCGCTCCCAGAGATGTGGAGGATGTGAGGGATGTCCTGAAGGAGATGGAGACGGCGGGTATCATAATGGAATCCCGTAGCCCCTATGCCTCTCCTATTGTGGTAGTGCGGATGAAGATCCATTTGCCTATACATGGACTACCTCACCCTTAACTGCCGCATGGTCCAAGACCAGTATACATTACCGTGGATCGAAGAGATCCTCAGCTCCTTATCAGGCAGTAAGTGGTTCAGCGTGCTGCCTGCGAGAAGGCCTTCATGGGGCTGAAGAAGAGTCTCACTGAACCCCCTGTCTTGGCCTATGCAGACCAGGGACTACCGTTCATCCTGCATGTGGATGCCAGCTTCAATGGGCTGGAGGCGATATTATATCAGAAATATCCTGAAGGCCTTCTGCTGGTAGCATATGTGAGTCGCAGTCTGACGGTGACCGAGCAAAACTACCCAGTCCATAAACTGGAATTTCTAGCATTCAAGTGGGCTGTAGTCTATAAGCTTCATGACTATCTTTAAGGTGTGTCCTTCAAAGTACGGGCTGACAATAACCCCTGACCTATATTCTGACCACCGCCATGTTAGATTCCACCAGACACAGATGGTTGGCTGCCCTGTCCTACTACCAGTTAACGCTGAATGAAAATAACAAGCGGAGGTATGATCATAAAGAACGACATCGGGACCTTCGACCTGGAGACACAGTTCTCCTGTGAAATGTAGGAATACCGGGAAAGCATACCTTCAAGGTAGAGTCACCGATGCTGGGCCCCGAGATGCAGATGGAAGTGTAAGGGTCTGGCATCGGAATCACTTACTTCCTATTCTTCAAATGAGGGAAAGTGAACCTGAACCAACTTCAGTAGTGCCGACAAGTGAGTTAGAGGAGTCCAACGACATCCAGTATGCTGTGACAGACCATACTCATGATCCTTTGGAAGGAACCTCAGCTAGCACAAATGGAGACTGGTGGGCACCACGAGAAGAAGTAACAGGTAATTGGCCATTTCCCCATGTACCCTCCCCAGTGGTTCAACCAGTTGACCACCCAACCCAAGGAGTCTGAGTTTCATCCACAATAGAGACTATGGGGCCTATGCACAAAGCTCTGATAAGTCACACCTTATTGCCAAAAAAGCCTACTGCTATTCAGTAAGCTCCGAGAAGTCAGCGATAAGAGAGCTTTTTGACAAATGTTTTTTCTGAAAAAAAAAACCCACCAAAGGCGCGGTGATAAGCCATTTATCGCCAGCATTTCAAACTCGTGCAATTCTAGTAGCCCCGATTAGCTTATCGAGGCTAAATGTCACTTTAAGGGATGATGTCAAATCCTTTTGAACTAAGGTAACCTATCACATGGTACCCAAACCAATGGGATTGTCTTCAATCGCATTGGCTCTAATACCATGTGATATGGTCATGTGGTTTGAAGGATGTGACATACCTCCCTTGGAGATGACGTCGCATCATTCTCCAAAACAAAAAAGAAGCGGGCACATGATACAGCATCCAATCAGATTGGAGCTGTACCATCTGACCTAAAAATGTGACGTCACAGGCCATATTTAAGGCCTGACGCCTCATTTGAGCTGAAGAAGCCGACGAGTCAACATCATATTGTGGATTTACCATTGGGTTTTTGGATTAACAGTGTAAGGAATCAGGAATCACGCCGCCCTCTGCACGCTCCCGCCTTACCTACCTCTGTCCTCCGGGCTCCCCGTCTCCTGCATCTCTACCTATCCCTGCTCCCGCTGAGGACGCACCTCCGTTCCACCCCTTCTACCATGGGTCCCTCACTTCATTATATGCTCAGTTCTGAGCATAGTTCTTGTTACGTTTCAGTTTTCCACTACTCTGCCTCCACAGTCTTGCCTTGCTGAACCTTGCTTCTGTACCGACCCGGCTTGTTCCTTGGACTCCGCACCTCTGTACTCCTGACCCTGGCTACTCCTGACCCCGGCTACTCCTGACCATCCGCTTCCCTCCTACCCTGACCTCGGCATTCGGACAATGACAACTCTCCACTCTCCAACCTTGACCAGGGCTAATAGTACGTCCAACGATCCGGACCTCTCCTACCCTGACCCCGGCAAGTATAACGGCGATTCGTACCTCTCCAACCCCAACCCGGCTACCTCGACCAACCTACAGACTTGCCCTCATGGCTGTGGGTGGGGTTTATACCAATTCCCACCTCAGCTCCGGAGTCCCGCCTTGTTTGTGGTGAGCACAGCACGACAAACAGATGAAGAAAGAAGATGAAGAAAAGAAAAGAAAGAAATAATTACAGATGAAGAATTGTGTTACCTGGTCTGGATCTTCAAGGTGCATGGCGTCGGATTGAATTGGATGACGTCGCGGTACGAGAGCTTCCTGATACCCCTGGATTCGCAGGGCCAATGCTCCTAAAGGTAAGTAAAATTTTGAATGTATGTAAATGTATTTTATTTTCTGGTCTTTGGATTGTATATTGTTTATTTTATGTTTTTCGTTGCCCACTGACTGATAATGCATTAATCTGTAGGGCACAGATAAATACAGTATTAGCCAATGCATTTTTTGGCAAATGCTTGCTTTCTATTGAGTGTTATTTTTTTCTGTTTATTTTTTGGATTTAATTTTTTTTCATTTTGCTGGCTTGTTTATATTTTTTTATCCGATTGATTAACGTTTTTAATTAATTATTTATTGTGTTGGCACCTGCTTTTAATTGATGGGTTGGATAGTGGTCTTATTAATTAATTGATTTGTTGGCTACTGGTTAAAATTAGGTAATTGTTTTTTTTGGTTAGTGCTTTTATTTATTTTATTGGTTGGCTAGAGCTTGTATTTATTTCACTTGTTGGCTAGTCTTTTTATTGATTGCATTGTGGTGTTAATATGCTTGTGTATATGTTTGATTATTGTTTAATTTTGGCCTTTATGCTTTTTTTATTAGGGTGAACATTGAGTGCTATAGTGACTTATCATGCCCATATTAAATGGGTATGATGTACCACTATGCCAATCAATGGGTGCAGGGTGGTATTGTGGGTCTGGGGTGGGTGGTTAGGCCCCTGGGTGGCTATCAGGGGACGGGGGTTAACCCCTTAATTACTATAGCGGTTATTAACCTCTACGGTGATTAAGGGGTTAGCGGCCATTAGATTATATTATTTATTGTATTCTTTCTGGCAATGGAGAACATGACCCTGCAGTATGCTAACGAGAACACCCTTCATTATGGCAAGGGTAAGTAGAATGTTTTTATTTTCTTTATTTATGCTGCCTGGCTAATGTTTGTTTTAATAATGGGCAAATAAGCTACTATCCATATCTGGATAATAGTTATTTTACCCATTACTGTACTGTAAGTGTTTGGTGGATGGGGGGGTTTATTTATTGAAATGTATACCAAATTATTTTACATATTATTGGTATTTCAGGCCACCAAGGACACCCAGACACCACCCGAGGACCCACAGACACCCACGTGGACCACCAAGGAACCCATGTGGGGTCCCCAGACACCCAGTTACTCGTGGGGATCACACAGGGACCCCCAGACTCCCATGGGAACCACCTGGTGACCCCGTTTGGGCAGTCGGACACCTGCGGGGACCAGCTGGAGGCCCACAGAAACCCGCGGGGACCACCCGGAGACACCCACTGGCCTCTGGCATCAATCCTTTGTCTAAAAATATAAAATCGGGTTTTATGTGGCAGCACAGGGGGTGGGTTGTGTATTGGTGTTTAGTACATACTGTAATGTTTATTGGGGGCAGAGGGGAGGAATGAAGGGCCAAGTACCCGCTTCACTCACCCCCTCTGCCCTCAAAAAAAGCAGCTACACTGGCGACACACTTTATTCGAGCTTGGCTAGTCCCACGAATTCGGGTATACCCGGGTGTATTGAGGTTTGTGACTGTTTTCTGCCCGAGTGCATTGAGTTATTTTCCAAGCAGGGATTGAAGCATTTTATTCCCGCTGGCTGCAATACTGCACAGTATATATATATAAACTGCATTACAATTCATGAATTTATGCCATCTGGTAGACACGCGAAGCATTGCAGCCTATTAAATCCTAATCATTATCATTTAACAGATCAGCCGCCCATCAGCCAGGCATGAACCCAGGCTGGGAAGGCAAATGCAACGGGGCTTGTCAGAGGTTAGGAGCGGCACATTCCAGGTATCTGCCAGGTACATACCGGGTATTTGCTCGAATAAAGTGTGTCGGTGCAGTATTTTGCCATAACCCCTTCATTGCTTTAGTGGCTATCGCCTAAGGTAATGACGCTACTTTAATGTAATTTTTA